>NC_142945.1:54966367-55006367 GCF_046866305.1 Octopus bimaculoides
TGCTGGACATGGTACCACTGTTATCAGACAAGCATCTCACTAAATGAGGTGCACTTGCCTTTTTCGATGACTCCACATTGTTACTTGGGTTGCTATCTTTTGTTGAACGTCTTCTGCTCGTTCTGCTTTTGCCAGAGTTACTGTTTGATACGGATTTGGAGCGAGTTTTCGTTCTTGCTTTTGGCATTGTCGCAGCTACTATTGATGTTGGTGTTACTGTAGTTGTTGTTGTTGCTGTCGATGTTGTTGTAGTTATTGCTGCTGTCTGCTGTTGTTCTGCATGGCTAGCGTTGGTTCCGGATAAGCTGCTATGACTTTGGGTTTGATAAGAGGGGCCGATTCCTTGTGCTGCTTTCTGATTTAGCATTCGAATGGCATTTTCGTAGGAAGGGGGATTCTTGGCTTTCAACAGGTTCAGTAGTTCTTTATTGTTTTCTTTATTTAATTTATTTGGGTGCTGAGAACTACTCCCTGGGGCTTGAACTTTGGAAGTTGAAGAGCCAGTCACAGAATGTAATTGGTGAGATAGAATCTTACTGGCTACGGTGGCCGTAGGACGAATGGGAGGTGGATCATAAGTATTAGAACCTAATGAGCTTCCATGGATGGGAGTAAAGGTTTTTGGTGAGGGTGGGAGATTTGTCGGACTGGTCACCGAGCTTCCGTTTGAGCCCTGAGAAAGAATGAGTGGTGTATAATGTTGAAGAAGTTGATCTGTGACAGGGCTTTGAGTTGGTGGTTCACAACTCGATGACCGAGATTCAAAACCAGTAATGATATTGTTCAGCAAAGGGTCAGTTGTAGTTGATGAAGAATTCGAGACAGCAGGTGGAGTACTGTGTATAGGGCTTGCACTGCTGTAGCCACTATCTGACACTGGGGTGTGAGAACCAGCTTTGTCATAGTTCATAGTGTGCCACCTTTGCGTTATAGTAACATTAGGAGCCACAAATTCTGGTGCCTGAGAAGAAGACACTTGGAGAGCTGCTATGTCACATAAAGGTGTAGGTTGCACAGAAGAAACATGTTGTGGTTGCTGCAGTAACTGCTGCTGCTGCTGTTGTTGTTGTTGTTGATTGTGGTGAAGGAGTGCAACTGCAGGGAACCGAGTTTGCTTTACTTCGGTCCCTTTCCGAACTACAGCTTGTGCATCAGGAATCACAAATGTGTTTTTTTTTTTAATGAGAAGATCCCCGATTGGACGGTTAATTGTTGAGTTATTAGAGGCATCACTGCTGTTATTAATTTTGTGGTTGCCTTCACTTAACAGTGAAATGGATGTTGTAGCACCTTTGAAGTTAACTTCAGAGACAAACTCATTAGTACTAAGAGCTGTTGTAACAGTTACAGACCCAGGCCCTTCAGAAGGAATGGACGTGTTGGTTTGGTTCAATAAATCTTCCACATCATGCTTAAGATCAGGAAACGGTTGTTCGTTAGCGCCACCCGTTGGAAATACAGAGTTGTTTTGGCTGTTACAAGTCATCGATTCGGTAATGAAGTCAGCAACATCAGATGGCAGCTCATCTTCAATAAAATCCTTTTTCCCTTCGCTACTAGAAGCCTGTAAGATGTCGGACAAAAAGTTTGACTTCACTTGTTTGATACGTTGTTGATGTTCTTGCAGTGTCTGCTGCCGAAGGGATATGTCAGTGAGATGTTTTTGAAGCAAACTAGAATCTGAAGACATTTTTCTCTTGGCACTGCTTTTGTTGGCTGTTTTATCTCCGAGACTATTTGAGGTCGGATTTGGCTCGACAGATTGTAAGAAGGAAGGGAGAGAATCGGGTGCAGAACGCTTGAAAGCAGCAAGTTCTGAAGCCACCTGGTGGGGAGATAACTCTGCAAAAGAAACACCTTGTGCAGATAACTGATTGTTAGTATCACTGCTAACAGCATCCAGATGGTGACTAATAGTAGATACAGCATCTTTGGCCAGACACGGGTTAATATTCAAAGTATCAGTGATATGCTTATCAGCTGGCTGTGACGACTGTCTCTGGAGCAGCTTTATAGAAAGATTTGCGGTCTTACCACTAATCCCAGTGGACATGGTCTGGGCATGGGAACTCATCTTGCTGGTAGAGAGCCATTGACTCGATCCAGGGCTGGACAATCCAAGGCTTACCATTTGCGGAGTACTGTCCAGCAAAGCATCCTTTTCTACACTCGATATGTCAGGGCTTTGAACAGATTCTACAATGGCACTGCTGCTCACAGAATTGTCCAATGTATCTGAAGAATTACTTAATATGTCCGACCAGTCTTGACCAGCAGAGATCAAAGAAACATTTGCTTCAATTTTTTCTGCCAAATCAGCAGCAAGTTTGTTTACCTGGGTTTTCTTTTTGGAATTGTTGCAAACGGGTTTATCGCTGGCTTTTCGTTTGCGGTTATTCGAGGGTTTGTCTGAGTGAGCTTTGAGCAAGTGTTCGTTAGAAGGAGGGTTGAAATCTATGATCAGTGAATCAGAATTATCTGCACCCACCTGGTTAGATTGGACAACAGGGAAGGTGATGGTCGAGTCGATCGGTTTGTTTTCAGTTAAGATAGTCTGTGATGAAGTAGAAGACATATGGCTGGAGACTAACTGGTTGCTGTAAGTTACAACTGTATCCGTTTGCAAACATGTGTTCTTGTCACTGAGGGGAGGAGGAGGAGGAGGAGGTGGAACAGAGAGTTGTTGCTGAGCAGGCATACTAACAGCTACAGGTTCAGTACTGACAAAAGCAATCGTCCCATTGCTTGTTAATGTACCAAGATGAAGTAAACCAGTTGTTACCGGAGTTGTGATGTTACCCTGAGATACTGAAAAGAATGTGTCGCCTGACAAAGTTCGACCACACGACGGAGGTCTTGAAAAAATTAAAGACTCTCCAGATGCTGCTCCAGTCTGAGAATTAACCATGTCTTCTTCGTTGATGGAACCAGGTAACACAGTCGACGCCGCTGCCACTTCGGACTGAAGTGACATTTCTTCTAGATTAGATTCAGAACTCGATGGAGAACTTTTTAAATTCAAGCAGCTGTCTAAAAGAGTTTCATGGATGGGTTCTAATTTCACTTCCTCCAAAGGACTGTCAGGGTTTGATTTAGTTTCCGGAGAATCTTCAGAACTCAGCAGTTCGTTTAAGATTTTAGTTTGCGAAAGTTCGTTTGAGTTCAGGTCAGAGTTGAGTAAAGGTCTCAAAAGAGATGGCGGTTGTTGTTGTTGTTGAGGTGGTGGTGGTTGTTGTTGTTGGGGAGTTTCTTGTTTGGTCTGAGATGCAGCAGCAATTTGTTCCCTTTTACAAACAATGACGGCGCTATCACTAGGGTAAGATTCAGAGGAATTTATTGATTGAGTGAAATCACTTAGAAATATTTTAGCAATCGACTGAGGTTGGTTCACATTGTTTGCACCATTGGGCTCGTTTGAATTAGCAATATCAACAGAAGATTCAACCATAGCAGTTTTGCCAACTGAAGCAATGGTAGATAATGGGATTTGAGCAGATGTGCAATCTAATTTACCTGGTTCCATTTTTACTGCTACCTGAGGAATGGTGGCATCTGTGGCCAACATGTTTGCAAGTGAACCAACTTGTGGCTGGGAAGCATCTGCCAAACTAAAGTTGAAACCTGAAAGCAAAGTTCCTTCTAACTGGATGTTTTTAGAGATCATAAACTGATTCTGGTTCTCTATTGGACATTCTTGTACATCAGACAGACCAGTTAGACCACCGGCCAAAGAAAGTCCAATGGCTGGAGCAGTTTGAATGGTGTTGTTTGGTGGTTCTTCCGTAGCAACTGCAGGCTGAGTATTGATGGAGGTGAACAGCTGCTGAGTAGGAATTGAAAGGTTGGTAGCACTCAATTGTATAGTTTTGAGACTAAGTTGTTCGTTATTAGCAGAAATACATCCTGGGTTGTTGCTGAGGGAGGAGACGGCATCAGGTTTGGGAACGATATTGCTTGTGATTGATGGAATGGTTTGGAGAATGGTTGCTGCCGTTACAGCAGATTGCTGATCCAAATTAGTTCCTGAAACAATGGCTGGAGTGTTCTGAGCAGACGATAGAAACACATTACCGGAATGACCCATGGCTCCAGAAGCTGGGGACCCCAAAATTATGAGAAGTTCATTTGACTTGCTAACATGGTTGACAGGAATAGTAACGACTTCTGTTACAGTTGCAACAGAATTGAACGGGGATGCGGTAGAAGTGGATGATGCAAGTGATGCAGGGAGTGATGTCACGCTGTTACTTTGGCTCAGGGCTTCAACTTGTTCTCGAGCACGTTTTTCTTTCAAAATTGCAGATATCGGCCGACAATCGTAATGTGGAAAGTCAGAGGTACTTGTACTTGGTTCCTGTAGTAACGACAATACTGTTTTAGGTTGCATGGCCTTTGGACGTATTGGTGCAAAGCGGGATCGAGATCGTTTGGAAACCGATGGAGATGTTTGACTGATTAATTCTACAGAACTTACAGGCACACTTTCAGACTCCCCACTTGCTTTACTAGATGGAACCTGCACATAGTTGCCACTCTGTCCACAATTAGGAGAAGAAGGTGATGATGAGTTTTCATTCGATTCTAACATTTGTGCTAAAATACTTGGCTCCGAGTTATGCTCAGCTGCCTTCTGTGATGACGATGGAACTGCGTAATCAGTTGATTGTGTTGTCTTTGTGTCTGCCACATTCTGCAAATGCATCTGTGAAAAAGGAACAAATGCACTTTTTGCATAACCAGGCTGCGAAACAAGGGGTACTCCACTCCCAACTCGTGAAGTTTTATCAAGAATCACATTTAGGGAAAAGGTACCACTATTGCTATTCACACTGTTATCTGTCTGATTATCCCCAGCATCGGCCCCAGCGCCATTGTTCTCATCAACGGATGACTGGCTTTTCTGCAAGTTGTCTTCACTTTCTTCATTAGGTGTTGACAATATGGCTGATAAACTCGACCCAGCATTACTTTTGGGCTTGCTACATCCTTTCTCATCAACCCAACTTTGAGCTGGGATCACAGATGGCTTTTTCACAGAAAGAAAGTTTTCCAGTTGGTCTATTTTGGGTTTTGTGTCTGCTGAATCGTGGCCGCCCTCCTTTTTGGAGAGCTGAGACGTAGATCTTTCATCAGATTGATCACAAATACTGGATGATTTATCTGGAGTTTTCTCTTGGAAAAGAGATCGAGCAGATAACAGTTTTAATGGCTGGGAAAGAGAATGTGCAGCAATGTTTGAAGCCACATCTTGGCAATTTGGTTGATGCCATCTCCTGTCTGCTGCGGCAGCAGCCGTTGCATAACTCGTAGGTTGGTCTTTGATGCGAGATTTACTATCAGATAATGCAGTCGGCATGAGTAAGTTCTCCAAACTACTTGATGATCGAAATCGTAAACAAGATGATGGTGATAAAAACTTGGTCTTCGGGCTAGGAAGGCCCGGGGTGTGAGTTTCGTTTCGTGTCCTTTGCGGAGATTTGCTATCAAATTCATTCTCTTGCCTTTGTTGATGTAGACGACGTTTCTGCTCTTTCAGTATTTCTCGTTCTTGCAGCTTACGTTGGAGTTGTAATTGTGTTTCTCGATGCTTGTCTCCACCAGAAGTATTGGAGAAAAGAGATGACATTGCAGCTAAACAGAGACAGAGAGAGAAAAGAAAAAAAAACAACATAAGTTATTCAGTAATTATCTGAATGTTAAAAATATATTTGGGTTCTTTCTTACTTATACTCTAATCTCACTCAATGTACCCTGGGTACTCATGCTGCACCCCTAATTTAATGTTAAGTCTTGGTACAGAATCTTTTTCCATTCACAGTTTTAGTTTTGACCCCTGTATAAGTCACACCCCGGGTGTTTATATTTTAAGTTACAATCAAGTATAAAATAGTGTGACTCATACACAAGTAAATAAAGTGCATGCGTGTGTGCAGGAATTCAAAGACAAAACAACTTGGCCCCTAAGTGTGTGTGTGTATGAGAGAGAGATACAGAGAGAGAGAGAGGGGGAGATAAAAGTAAAAATATAAGAAAAATATATTTAAAAAAGCTTAATCTCTTCACAATGGTTTTTGCAATGCAAGGTCAGACAGTCATAATATTAATTCTATACCTAATAGTCATGAATAGATCTAAAAGACGCTATAGACCAGATGTTCATTTATAATAGACAATGCAAAAATATAAATGTTAATTCTTCAAATTATTTTTTAATTAATTGAAATAATAAAAGAAACTACGAAACAGCAACAATTTTGTTAAGAGAATAATTGACCAAATTTCACCAGAATTTGAAAGGATGGCAGTCAATGTTGACTCGAGTAGACCCAAGAAAGAGGAAAGAAAATTATTTAAGTCAGACAGTTTTCTGTTTTTACCAACTCACAGACTCATCTAGATGAACCAATGACTCTCAGACTTTTGGTAGTTTAGATCTTCCTCTCAGCCCATGATACTTTACAAATGCCTAACCCCACCAATGGTTTGCCCCACCCAACTAAACCTGCCCTAATTATTTTAACCCAACAGACTCTAATTTGGTGCAGGGGTTTTTTAGCCATATTCTCTTAGACTTTCCTAACCAGTATGGGCTCTGCTTGGCTCATGGTCAAGAAATTTGTTTCTCAACCACATAGTTCTGGGTTCAGTCCCACTGTGTGGCACCTTGGGCAAGTGTCTTCCACTATAGCCCAGGGTCAACCAAAGCCATTTGAATGGGTTTGATAGATGGAAAATGAAAGCCATTGTGTCTGTGTATATCCTTGTCTTGACATCATATGCCCCAGTACTTATTTTACAGACCCTGGAAGAGTAAAAAGCAAAACCAACCTCAGTGGTATTTGAACTTAAAACCTAAAACTACATGCTGCAAAGCATTTGTTTGTCTGTTGCAACACTGGTTACGTGAATCCACTGCTGATATTTTAAATAAATATTGGTCTTAAATTTTGACAAAAGGCCAGCAGTTTCTGAGGAGGGGCCAAATCGTTTAAATCAACCACAAATGCTCAACTGGTCCCTTGCTTTATTGACCTCAAAAGGATGAAAGGCAAAACCAGCCTCAGCACAATTTGAACTTAGAACATAAAGACCTATGAAGCGCCATCTAGCATTTTGTCTGGTGTGCTCACCATTCTGCCAGCTTACAGCCTTACATTATAAACGAATATTAATGAGCATTAGTAAGAAATATTGCAATATTAGACAAAAAAAAAAAGAGAATGTTAAACTTGTATATTAATAATGTGTTAGAAATTAGTATTGAGAAACAAGAAAATTATCTGAGGTTAAAGCCAAGAGGAAAACTTTTAAATAACGCACCAAAATGTTCTGTCAGTATTAAGCTCAGCCAAGGACACATAAGGCAATGCTTTTAACACAAATTTCACCTGCCAATTTGATAATAATAATAATTGCAAAATTCAAACCAGAGGAAAAGCTAAGATAATATTTAAAAGAAATATATTTTGAGATATTAGCAGCACAGCTGAAGTTCTCTACTTACAAGACATGGCAATAAATATATATCACTGAGAAATTGTTAGTAAAATCTATTGAAGTGAGAATGGATAATCTTTACTGTTGCATTTAATTGATTTTTTTGCTATTTGGATCAGACACTGGACTGTGACCATACCTAGGACACCACCTTTAAGGATTTTATAGTGGATGCTATCAACCTCAGAACACTTTGTCTGGGACTTATTTCAACATTCTTGTAAGATAAGAAGTTGGAAAGTGGGCATGAGGGGAGATAACTCATTTGAGCATCAATAATTGCAGAATTTTAACAGGTTTTGACTAATATAAATATGACCAACACCTTTGCGCACACACACACACACACCATGGACGTCCATGCAGTTTTTAGTTTCTATATAATGAATTTCACTCACAAGGCATTGGTCTACCCCAAGGCTATGATAGAAGATACTTGCCCAAAATAGCCGAAGTACCATGCTACAGAAGATCACATCCGGAATTACAAAATGCCAACTGAATCGCTCAACCAGCATCAATATATATTTGCTTAACCCTTCAGCATTCAGATTATTCTATCAAATATAATGGTCACCGATTCCATTCTTTTCAATTAATACTGCATTATCTCTCGTAGCTTTCAGATTTCAATAATGGGATTGCTTATTTCTAGAATGACATTGTTGGGTAGGTGTGAGAGGCTGGATCTGGTCAGTTTAGACATAAAACAGGTAGAATATATTTGGGGCTGGATGTGGCCAGTTTAAAGGGATATCTAAAGAGATTGTTTAAATCCATGTTTCTTCTATATTTGTGAAACAATCCCTTGAAAATCATGGATTTCCCTTATTCTAGTAGGGATTTACAATTATCTGGTCATTAGATCTTTATTCTTCTTTCTGATCCAAGTTGATTTGTTGAATATTCATGACCAGCTGAATATACCTGAGTGACTAAACCTACCGACTTGTAGATGAGACCAATAAAATCCAACTCTTTCTCCTAAACGAAACACTGCAAGTTAACCAAACTACCACTTCTCAATTTTACAGACTACAACACTGCTTGTAGGGCTGAGTGGTTTCGTTATCGTGGTACCTATTTACAACTAGGTGGATAGGGAGAGCAAAGAGTCAAAGTGCCTTGGCCACAGACACAATAAATATTCACCAAATATAGGATACTCCTGAACAAGCAGCCAGACTCTTGGCTGCATCTAGTCGACTCTACAGATGTAGCAATTCCATGTTCTCACAATTATTAGATTTAAATTATTAATAAAAAGCCTTGTCTATGTTGTGAGTTAATTCTCTCTACTTCTGAATGTCTAAACTGCATAGTTTGGATTAGTTCAATATATTAAAGCAGTATCTAAATAAAAATCAGAAAAATACCAAGGTATGTCACATACAGGATAAGAGAGTGTGGAGTAGGAGACGTTTTGGCACAGCCATTTTTGCTCCACCTATTTATTGTTTCTGATTCGACAATGACTTACCTGGCATCAGATAATTCAATATTGCTTTCTCTCTTCTCTCTCTCTCTCTCTCTCTCTCTCTCTCTCTCTCTCTCTCTCTCTCTCTCTCTCAGTTTATATATGTCTGCATATTTGTCTTTTATGTGTGTAAAGAAAGGCAAAGCGTTTCGGTTGACCCTGTTCAATTAATGAATTGTAACGTTTTTTTCTCTCTCTCTTCACTGTTTGTATGTGTATATTTCTGCATGTATGAGTACGTGCATGTGTGTGCATGTGTGTGTGTGTGTGCATGTATTTGTCTCTGATGCCAAAGCATACTATTGCCAAAGAGGCTGAATGTCCAATCAGCCATGCCAAATAGCTAACGTCCAAACAGCTGCACCAAATTGTCTCCTTCTTGTAAGAAGGATGATGAGAGTCAAAGGCTTGGACCTCCTACGACATAAGCAAGCAAGCAACCATTCAAAAACACTAAGTCTCACTAAAAATACAACAGTAAGACTGGTTGATGGTGAAGAGTGTGAAATCTGAATATGACCAACCATTTGAACTGAGAGTCCCAGCCTCTTGCATAGCTGCACTGACTGTAAATGCTGCCATAGATTTGCTGTTCACATAAGAATTGCTGACGAGGAACTCCGATAGATCACGAAGACCAGTAAAACCACGTTCCAACAACTTCTCCGCCCACTCACAGACCAGTTGGCAGGAAGCATTGAACAGCTCATCTCGGCCATAGCTGTCATCGTCCTGAAAGAATAAGAGATAAGAGAAACTGGAGGTTATTTAGGAAGCATGCTGTGTCATAGACAAACAGTAACCCTGGGTACTTGGCACAAAAGTTCTATATTTTAGGAGTAAAAGATTGGGGTGTCATCACATTCTACATATACATGCATGTGTGTGTGTATGTGTGTGTGTGTAAATATATATAGGTTTGGTGCATCAGAGGTTTCCAAACTGTCTTCCAACACTTCGGTGGGTGAGTGATACTTTCTAGTTGTGTTAAGTCAAAACATAAATTTTTACAAAAAAGAATGAAATTGATAATGGTTTCAAATTTTGCCACAAGGGCAGCAATTTGAGTGTGGGGGGTGCTAACGATTCTGCCAGCTTGCCACCTTAAATTATTATTATTATTATTATTATTATTATCATTAATAATAATAATAATAATAATAATAATAATAATAATAATAATAATAATAATAATAATAACGATAACAAACTAGTTGTCGTCATCATTGTCATTATTATTATTATTTAACATGTTTTCCATGCTGACATGAGTTGGCTGTGAAATATATTTGAGATCCAACAACTCAGTGTACAATTTGTGAGATGATGTGATGTTTAATTACTAACAAAACTTAATCAATTTGTCACACAAAGTGTTTTGTTCTTAGAAAGTGTGTTGCCATTGTGAAAAGTTTGGAAAGCTCTGCCTTACAGGGTCACTCAATCTACTAGAAATAACTGCCAAATCTCCCTCAAATCCCACCCTACAAACAGAGAACACATTGGATAATATAGTCCTGGACACGCTGTGCCTGAAAAAGAAAAAGACAGGATGGTCATGGCTGGAAAGTCTGCTTGATGACAGTAGCATGAGCAACAGTCACACATACATTTAATTTTAGTGTAACAGGTTTGAAATGTTAAGAGAAACCAACCAAGGAATGGTAAAATGAAATGCCATCTAACTGGAAACAGATTAACAGAAATTCTCAGACAGGTTTCAAGAAACAGAGAAGAAATTCTTTCATTTAATTACCCTCAATTTTCTTGGAGAGATTTCCAACTCTGGTAAGACGGGTGGCTGTACCTCCAGCTTCTTGCGTATGCCACTGTACACATATCTGGTTTTAGAATTAAGGAATGGTCGATTAACCAAAGACAAGAAACAAGAAGAATTACAAGTTTTAACCTCAGGCCTATTGTCAGAATGGTTTGAGGGGGGGGGGGGGATAAGGTAACTGAGAAAGCTGGGGTGGGGGTGGGGTTATATCCGCTGCAACCCCCATTCCCCCAAGCCTCTCCTATATTTCTCTCCATCATTATTTACTAGTCACCTCAGCCCAAACCCCTGTATCACTTCACTTATTCTCACCCCCCCACCCCAACGTCCTTCGAGTACGTACCCCAACCCATCTTCACCACCACCATCTCTCTCTCACTAATGACCACTCTCTCTCCCTTACTCTCCGACCCATGTGTGCTTCCTTGATCCTACTCTCCAACTCACACAGCTTTCTCTTCCAACTTTCTACACCTCAGCAATTTGAGGCCATTGCTTCATGATGGCATCAGAAAATGAGAAGAAGAGATTCTTGAAGCAATGCTTAATGCCAACAACATCGACAACAACAACAACAACAAATGAAACAGCAGAACAGTCGAAAGAAGGTAGAACTTTTGGTATTTGCAGCATGAAAGGATACTTTGATTGACCTCTCTGGCCTAAACGTCTTGGCTTGATGTTTGGAAAGACACATTTCATAATCTTGCCGAAGTCAGCAGTGCTGAGTGGACGAAGGGAGAGGCTTTCGCAATAGTTTCTGGAAAATAACAACAAGTTATCACAATCATTAATATCATCATCATCATCATCATCATCATCATCAACATCATTTATATCATTTCTTGAAAAAATATATTACACACATACATTGGTGCCACCCAGATTTCTTGAAGAAAAAGATTACAGCTAAGACTCCTGAAAGAATTTTCTTTGTGCTGCTGTTGCTTGTGCACAGCTGGATGTGTAGATATGGGATTCAGTTCATAAACATGAGGTTCAGGGTTCTATTCTGACTGAGTGACATATTTAATCTGTTGAGTGTATATGAATAATAATAATAATGATAATAATAATAATAATAATAATAATAATAATAATAATAATGATAATCATGGTAATACCTATATTCTTCATAAACTTCTTTTTTGGGTAGACAGATATCACAGTTCTCTTCCAAGTGGCTCTTAATCCATGTGAATGCTTGAGTCTGTTCAACACGGCTTGTTGTATGCAGAGATGAGGTCGGACTGCTAGAAAAAAGAGAAACAATAAAATTAGATGTTGTCCTCGGGTGGTAGTGGACGGCTTATGATTTACGAAGGCAGAATGTAAATTAATACTGATGATATTTTGTCAACTTTAAGGTGTTACACAATGGCCCTGCGCTTGAGCTACAGATCTCCACTTCTTGCTACAATCAAACCATACAATTTCAGCATTTGCATCCCTCACTCTCTATTTCTCTCCCCATGTGCCATCCTTGTAGGTGTCCATATATCATGGACTTCCAGGCCAAATTCCAAAGATTTATGATTCTTCCTGCAAAAGATGCAATGGTGGTTTCTTAATGCTGTCTGCCAATTTGTTTACCGTTTCCTCTGTTAATTTCTTCACTCAGGGCCTAATTAATCCTTAGACATGGGGAGTGGGGAACTAGATCATACGGCATCAGTGCATGTCCTTCACACATTTGTGACCCCTTATGATCCATGTCTAGGGACCAACCCCCTTCTGAGTCCCGTGTGCCTTAACCACAGGACCATTTCTGCCATTTGACCTATAATAAGGATCCTGAACAAATACTACCATCCTGGGCCAGAGAAGACCTGGAAGTAGTTGGGACATCATGTTCTTCAAAACTCCTGAACTCTTGAGCTGGAGCCTCACCACTGGATAAAGTTGGTTGAATGACTTGCTCAAGGTATTGTGACCCAGTACTTGATTAGCATTTTATGTTACTGGCCTTGAAAGGAAGAAAGGGTAAGTTGACCTTGGCATGATTTGAACTCAAAATGTAAAGAACTGGCAAGGGGGGGGGACAAAAAAATTAACCAGAATAACCACAAGTAAAATATTCAGATAGAGTTTCAGTTTTGAAAATAAATTGATAAAATTACTTTATTTGATACTATTTCAGAGATACTAATGACCAAACTTAATTGATTTTTCAATGATCTAATCACCGACAAGTAATAAAAGACCAAACCAATAGAACTAAAATTAGACGTTAGAAAATAGTTTGCCAGACTATGATGCCATCGAGGTATTTCACTGTTTGGAGATAAGAACTGATTTGTCAGTAACGATCTACCACAAAGTGTCTCAGTCTCATATGATTTTCTCTACACACACAAATGGAGTTCGGGTATCTATTATTATTTTACACAAATGTCGTCATCGCCATTGCCACTGCTGTCAGCACCACCACCACCACCACTGTGTGGAAACCCATTGTTTATATGTGTGTGTGTGTGTGTGTACACATTTATGGTCAGGGTCAAAAGAGAATATCTGTAGCAGTGGTATCAGAAACAAGGGCCTCAGGAATATGATGCCATTGAGGCCAATTTGGAGGTCAAATTAAAAGTTGTAAAATAATTACCTTATCTGATGGCATAAAATGCACATGAATGGATAGGTGTGACTGTGGGGTAAGAAGCTTGCTTCTCAACCACAAAATTCCCAGTTCAATCCCACTGTTTGGCACCTTGGACATGTGTCATCTACTCTCGCCTCACAGCGACCAAAGTCTTGTGAAGGGATTTGGTAGACAGAAACTGAAAGAAGCCTATCGTATGTGTGTGTGTGTGTGTGTGAAGGTGTCTGTGTTTGTCCCCACCCACCACTTGACAACCAGTGTTGGTTTGTTTACATTCTCATAACTTGGCAGTTTGACAAAAAGAGATGATAAAATAAGTACCAGGCTTAACAGGAAAAAAAAACAGTCCTAGGGTTGATTTGTTCAACTAAAATTCTGCAAGGCAGTGCCTCAGCATGGCCACAGTGCAATGACTGAGACAAGTAAAAGATAAAAGATGGGCTCATCAGATGCACCCCAATTTCAGAAGCTCATATTTAGGAAATGAAATTAAAGTCCTTCCCATATGGGAGCTGGGCTGAATGTTTTTGAAGCATTTTATAAAAAGGGGCCTCTTGTTTGCCTTCAAATATATTCTGTTTTATAACAGGAGAGATAAGAGAGGCAAACAAGGACAAAGTGGTATTAGAAGAAAATATATCATGACATTTGCGAGATTTATTGAAACTGTTAATGGTTTAAGTAATTTAATTAGAAATCAAACAGAAAAACTGAACAATGAAAAGAGAAACATTATTAATATGACAGGAAAAATATTTCTTATTACACTCCATTACCTTTGGTGGTGGTGGTGGTGGTGGTGGTGGTGGGGAAGCCTGTCATCTACACTGGAGACGACTTTTTAAACATTTATATAGCAAAGGCTATATAAATTAGAATATTGGCTTCTGGGAATCAATTACTCTCACCAATACAAATTTATTGAACCAGGCCACTATTCAATTAAATTGGGAGTCTTTGTCAGCTTTAATCAATTGGAAAATTATAAACATTCCTAAATCTGTCATCGATCACTCACCATCTCTCTCTTACCCGCTGTGTGATACGTCACCTGTTGAATGAGGAATGGCATCGGAACTGTCTGCATTCAACGCCCCACCCCCCGCCCAATCACCCTTTTATCACTTTACCTCTCTTCAACCATCATCTGGCTTGCTGTCTCTCCAATCCTCTTCCATCACAACGCCTGCATAATGAAGGCACTGAATCAGCCCACATCCAGTACTCCCACCCTTCTTTTACTTGTAGCCATCACACACTTCTCATGACTCTCCACTGACATCTATCGCTCTGCCTTATCATTGCAATGTCACTATTGCTATTCATCACAGTCCCTCCCCTTACCATCACACATTCACTGCTTATTCAATGTCATTACCAATAACAAACACCTACCAGCCTCCCTCTCCTATTACTTTTTACTCCACCCCCACTCATTCTATTTCACCCACAACACACATACTCTCTCTCTCTCTCCTTTTGACCTTTTGCTCACGTTTGCCTTGAAGGACTAACAACAATGTAGAGAGGAATTCCTAGCCTTGCAGGAGACATGGAAACTTTTCTAGTGCCAGTGCCATAATGAAATACACCCAGTTCACTCTGTAGAGTGGCTGACAAAGGAACAGGGACAGCAGAGGGCAGAGCAGACGCTTTAGTTTTGTAAAGAACAGGACAATGTCCATGGTGCCAGTACCACCCAATACACTGTGTGACCAACTCTAAAAACCATGCTAAAATATGAAATACACAAGTAAGATTTGGTCTTTTCTTCTGGGAACAATTCCATGACATACTATTTAACTCAAAGCTGGGCCCTAAGTGGTGTAGAGTACACCTGGGAACAATAGTGGCTAAGATGTGGTTCCACACTTCTTCTCAGAACCCTAAAACTCCTGAACCAGGGACCCACAACACTGGATGCAGATTAAAGTCATACTCGGCTAAATAGTGATACAAAATGATTGCCAAAGCAGAATAAGTGAGTTTGCCATTAAAAAGAGAGAAGATTTGACATTAACAACAGAACCTTTTATTGAAGAAGCAATTGGACACAATCCTCGGAATATGGGTTCTAGTCCCACCTGGGTTAAGCAGTTTTTTTGCTTTTTTTTTTTTTGCCTCTCCATCTATTTCTCATAATAATGGTGCAGTGATGCCTGCTTCTTCATGATTGGAAATCACAATGGTTTACACTGATTCAAAGATCAAAAGAACCGGAGAATAAAGAGTGATTTATGTCGGAGGCAAACTGAATGCTCTACAACTTGCTTAATGCATTAGTTTTCACACAGCTAAGTGTTTTTAGAGTAAATAAGAATAAAAAAATCCTGTTGAATGGAATTTTAAGAGAAGAACAGAATTAAATTCCCTTCCTGAAACAGTTCTAGTAGTCTAAAGGATGATAAGATACAAAATAAATAAACACAGTAAAAAATGAATCACAAAACTTTTACAGAAGAACCGGCTGAAAGCAGTGACTCTATTTTCACAAGTGATTTAGTTTAGTTGGTTAAAAGAAAAGAAGAAAAAAGTAACACATTCACAAAACAACCCTTAAAATTGCCCTTTAAACTGTGGAATGAAGTGAAATTGAGGTAAGGTGTGTGTGTGTGTGTGTGTGTGGAGGAAGGTGTTTCTAATAAAAATAGTAAAGTCTATCTCGGATCACAAATATGGCAACATATTGGCAACAAGTCAAAATAAATTTCCACAGCAACGATGTAATTTCTTGTCAGACTAACAAAACAATATGAGATTCTGATTCAAATTCACAGAAGAAGCAACAGAGAGGGGTAGCTGAGACAGGACTCACACACACACACATTGTTACATTATGTACTTTCAGAACAATAGGTCTTGGGTTCAAATCTTGCTTGGATTCACTGTCTTCCAACAGCCTTCATAACCTTAATAAAACAGGTACCAGTAATATATTGGCTTCAAATTTTGGCACAAGGCAGCAATTCTGGAGAAAGGTGGGGCAAGTCTATTACAACAACCCCCAATGCTCAACTGGTATTTATTTAATTGACTTTGAAAGGATGAAAGGCAAAGTTGACCTCAGTGGAATTTGAACTCAGAACGTAAAGATGGATGAAATGTTGCTAAGCATTTTGCTTGGCATGAAGACACTCACACCAATGCACTTGTATGCACACACACGCGCGCGCGCGCGCGCACACACACACACACACACACACACACACATACATCCTTGCTGGCCATATATCTCATGTCCCACAAGTCCCTTCAAAGATCAACCAGACAGCTAGGGGCCACCAGCTTCCTGTCCAGCCACGTGGTCCAAGAAATTCTCCTTTTTAATTAATTTGGTGTCGTTGGAATGTTGATCTTACTCCTAATGACACCATGTGACCCACCACAACCAATAGCAGCTCAGTTCCCAGCAGCCAGCTTGAACTTCCTGCATCTCTCCATTCATCCAATCGTGCCTGATGGGCCAGGTCTCTGTAAGAAGCCTACAAACCTTTAAGTCACACAGTAACGAAGCTGTTTCAAATAATACATACATATGTAAACACACATATACACACAGGTAAATGCAAAGTAGCAGAAAGATGGAATACGCTGTCTGTATTGACAGGTGGGGTGAAGTGAAATACAGCGACATATGAAATACTGAAACAACAGGTAAAACAGGTACATACAGTGTGAGTTGGTCATCATTGGTGGCGCCAGTAGGAAGTTTGAGGTACAACAATAACTTTTCTACATCAGATAACTGGTTCACATCTTGCTGTAAAACAAAACAAAAAAATTGATAGTGTCTTGTAAAGTAAATTGCAGACAGATATGTGGATCAATGGGAATGGTTTAGTAGAGGGGGAGGGGCAGATACAGTTTAACAGAGAGGGAGGAGCAGATATGATTTAGTATTGTGAGAGGGGCAGATACAATTTAGTAGAGTGGGAGGGGCAGATGCAATTTAATAGAGTGGGAGGCACAGATATAATTATTTCCCTTCAATTTTAATGCCATTTACATTTCTGATGCATCAGTGGAATATGAATCAACCTCAGTACCAGAGGTACCAGTGCTATACTGTCTTCTTATCAAATCCTGAATGATGAAAGCCAAAGTTGACATTAGTTGGATTTGAACTCACGAGGCAAAGAGTCCTGATTGAATAATACCAGAAGACAATTTGTCTGACACTCTTATAGTTGTGCCAATCTAATCAATCAACTTAACCAACCCCAGTGCATGACTGGTACAAATCTTTTTCTTATAAAATTTGTGGTCTTCTTAGTTTCCGTCTACCAAATTCACTAAACAAGGCTTTGGTCGACCCGAGGCTATAATAGAAGACACTTGCCCAAAGTGGCATGTAGTGGGACTGAACCAAGAACCATGTGGTCGGAAGAGCAAGCTTCTTAACACAGAGCCAGGCCTGCGACTATAATATAATGATATTTTTTTAAAAATATAATTGGAAAGAAGCTCAAATGATTTTTAAAAAAAGTTGTCTTTTTTATTGGAAAAATGGAAATAATGCATGTCATTATGGACTTTGTCAATTGTTGATGAAATAGAAGAAAGAGAGAAGAGACTCAATGCTTCAGAGAACAACCATCACCACCACCACTGCCCCCCCCCCCACTGAGGATAGGAGAAAAGAAATGTTGAAATTAGCTCAAGAGGAAGGATTTAATGCAAGAATCCATAAGATGACAAAAGAGAAAATAAAAGTAGTAACAATTGGTAATTGATTATGATTGATAGAAAAATAATCAACTTGTAATGAAGAGGTTCTTAATACAGAAAACATCTGCCCAAAGATGAACCTTGGGATCGAACCTAAAACTGTATGGTTGTGAAGTAAACGTCTGAACCAACACAACCATTCCTGAATCTGTTTCAAGCTGCTTCTTCTTACCATATTTCCATTGAAATGCTCTGCCTTTGTTTCAATTAATTTCAAAAACAATGAAGAATTTCGTAAAATAACTTTATCCTCGTTAAGCTAGATTAAATTAACCTGATTGGAGGGATTAGTCACTCAAAATCAACCCCAGTATTAATTTTTGAGGGAAAGCTTTCATTTTTGCATCACAGAGTTTGGGCTGGTCCCAGGTGAGTTGGGATCAAAAGAGGAAAAAAAATTTTTAATTTAACCAAAAAACAAAAACACAGCAAACAATGATTTGCCTTGTTTAATTAATCCTATTGGTATTTAACAAAATTCCAAATAAGGTTTTTTTTGTTGACACCTGAACATTATTATGGATTTTCTAAAGCCTTAATTCCTTTTGACACCAACCCACCTGAGAGTGACCCTGGTTCTACAAAACAAACACTTTGTTTTAAAATGACCTCAAAACCTGCCACCAACATTTCATGATTATGTTCTAAACATCATCATTTAACGTCCGTTGTCCATGCTGGCATGGGTTGGACAGTCTGACACAGGCCTGGCCAGCTAGGAGCTGTCCAGACCCCAGCTGTCTGTTGTGGCATGGTTTCTATGGCTGGATGCCCTAACCCTAATGCCAACCACTCAACAGAGTACTCCACTGGGTGCTTTTTACCTGGCATTGGCACCTGAAATGGACAAGCCTGTATGTGAGCAAGACAACGTTTTTTCTTAGCTTGACGCATCTTATCAAGTACAGCAAAGCACCACATTGCCCAGTCCCTTGTCCTTTCCTTGGTGAGGCCCAGCGGTAATAAAGACACAATTATTTTACTAAATTTCTTTATTATCTTTAGAATTAACTGAAGCAAAAGAAGTGTTTTTTGAATAAAAATATGGTTGCAAAAGCCTGAAATGAAATTTTTAAAAATCTGCAGCACACTGTTTGAAAATCCCTGTCCAAGAGTGTAATTTGAAGGACATTTGATTACTATTTCTAGCAGGTCAATTGGTAACAGAGAGGTTTTTTTAACGGTTCATCATCAGGTTTTGTTAGTTCAGTTCAATAGATAACTGAGGGAGGAGGGGGTGTAAACACATTAAATGCCAAGAAAAAACTTAATGGTTATTACAACAACAATGTTGGATTTCTGAATGATCAATGAAAGATTGTAGTTTGATAGACACCATGATTTATTGGGTTGAGTCACACAGCCTGAACAAAGAGCAGAAAACAGATTGACTATCATCATTGGTCGACTTACGGAATACTTTTTTAGTTGGTTGTTTTCATTTTCCTTCTCTATTTATACTTCTTCCTCCTCATCATCATTATTGGTGCAGCCACACCACCACCACCACCACCATTTCTCCCCACCCCACCTCATCTCATTCCTACAGGTCCACCTGTTCCTCTTACAGGAGGACCAAAATCTTCCTCCTGTCACCTTCAGTCTCTCATTCAATACACCTGCCCTCTGTCTGTGTGTCCCTGTATGCAGGGAGAAAATGGGTTTTTGAATAGCTACAGTGAGGGCTTGTTTATGCATAGGTTGCAAACTCCACATGTGTGCGATGTTGCCAATGCTACATGTATGCATGTGATCTTGCACACATAACATGAACACATGGATGCTGCAAAAGCTACATGCCTATATAATTTTGTCAACGCTCCATATATACATATAGATGTTGCAAACACACTACAGCTATGCAGTGTTGCAAACACATTTAAGTGCAGGTTGTAAAACACTACATGTCTATGGCATGTTGCCAACACAGCAAGTGCATGTGGATGCTACAAAAATACTACATGACTACATGTGTATACAAGAAGTAAAAATGAATGTTCTAGTGTGTGTGTGTGTGTGTGTGTGTGTGTTCAGAGAAAAAGAGAGACAAAAATGAGACAGTAATCCTGTTCAATGGTTTATTTATTAGATTTTGTCTGAACTCTAGCATTAATAAGAATGGAGCATTTTCATCTTCAACTGAACCAGTAATTTTTTTTTTTTTTAATATGTCGGTGGGATCAAATCAGAAAAGAACATATATATCTATAAGTATATGTGCGTATGCGCATATGTACGTGTGTGTGTGTCTGTATGAGCTTTAAAATAGTTTTTATTTATAAACTGACAACGACAATGAGAGAACACTAATCCCGTGTTTAGTTATGACCTAAGTCCCATCACCCATATTCCGGTTTACATCATGGCTGATCTTATCAAGATGATCGATAACACAACTTTGGCCAGCTATCAACCATTTTGCTCCTCCCCTTCTTCCTCTCTCCCTCTCTCTCTCTCTCTCTACACACACACACACACATATATGTATGTATGTATGTATGCATGTATGCGTGTATATCTTCTGCTATCACTGAGTTCTACTGATTTATCATGACTCATTCTGTAAGCAAGTGTTCAACAAGAAAAACATCTCGTCGCAGCAATGGTGAACATGGTTTACACCTCGGAATAAGACATATAAACCGTGTTGGAACAATCCATTCATTCTCCAATGCATATCAAAGTTTAACAAGAAAAATATATTTTCTAATAAATAAATCAACATAAAGCTGTCCAATAAACCTTCCAGAAACTGTTTTATGTTCCCTTTTTGTTTCGAGAGAGAGAGAGAGAGAGAGAGAGAGAGAGCTGATAAGGAGAGAGAGGAAGAAAGAGGGAAGAGAGAGAGAGTGTGTGAGAGTGTGAGAGGGAGAGTTTCAGAAGCTGTTCACAGCAAATGCCTTTCTGTAGGTTTTGGGTGTTTTTCTTTTCCGCTGTTCTCAACTAAATATTACCGAATCCTGCAGTAGTAATGCACAAGGATACTACCACACTGAAAGCACAGGTGAATGTGACTGCTCCTCCGCTTGCTAGAAATAGCAGTCAAATCTCCTTTAAATCATATCCTGCTACCTAAAAGAAGGTTGGATAATGTTGGCTTAGGTGAATGAAATGGAACAGTGATGAATAGATCTGCTCAGTTAAGGTTGACCTGGGGCTAAAACAACAACAACAACAACACCATATACAGGTAAAATAAACAGGATTTGAGTAAACTAGAGATAAATTGGATTGGTAATTAGTGGGAATAGTTTAAGAAATGAAATAAATTCGTTAGCTGCGAAGAAGAGGTAAAATGTTATGTTTTGACTAATTAGCTGATTTGGTATTTATTTGGCAAAGTGTAAGACAATCATATTAAACACCTTTCTTGTGCTTGTCCTGGCTTTGAGTTCAAATCGTGCCACTGACAACCCTGGAAATGGTTATAGCATCACTCAAAGTGCCTTGTGGTAGTTGTTCCTGCACTTTGCGATGATGTCAAGCCAAGGAGAGAGTGATACACACACACACACACACACACAAATACATACATATATATATGATGGGCTTCTTTTAGTTTCCATCTCCTAAATCAACTCACATGGCTTCGGTCAGCCTGGGGCTACAGTAGAAAAGACTTGCCCAAAGTGCTACAAAGCAGGACTGAACCTGAGAGTATGTGATTGGGAAGGAAAGTTCCCAACGAAGCAGCCCTACCTTCACTTTTACATCCATTAAAGACACATAAAGAATAAATTTTGTAAATGGCTAAGATATTCATGGGAAAGAAAAAAGTTAATATCAAATGATCTAACAATGCAGATGACATTAATTTAATTGGTGAAATAGCAATGACATGCTGGGGGTCCAACATGGTTATGTTTTCATATAAGTCAGGAACAACAGTATCCTCTGCCCCATCCCTGCAGCACCCCTCCCGTCCATGACAATCCCTTTTCTAAAAGAATGTCATTGTGCCTGAATAAGAAAACTGTCTAGACAAACTTGTCTTGCTAAATTAACTTTGCCACCGACTGATGTGGTGTTCAGGGCTGACTTTTGTGCTATCACTCACTTGAATGCTAAGAGCACCGATATAAACTCTGGCCTAATGGGTTTGTAGGCTTAAGACAGACTTTAACATACACATACATACATGCATGCACACACACACAAAAACACACACGAAAACACACTTTTGATCGTTACACCAAACTATGCTGATCTGCCATTATTTGATAGGGAGGTATTCAGTGGTATGCCTATACATGTGTGTGTGTGTGTGTGTGTGTGTGTGTGTGTGTGTGTGTGCATACATCCATATACACACACACACACACGTATGGACATATACCTACATAAACACTTTTCCCCCTCCTACCAGCACCACACCTGATTCTCATTCCCATTATACCACCGATCAAAGGACAACTTGCCAAAAACTGTATAATAGCAGAAAAAGCAAAAGTAAAACACAGTCTGGTGACAGTGAATAAGCTGAGACTTCAAAGTCACTGTCAACCATTTTATTGTACTCTGCTGAAAAGTATTGAGTAATACTTCTGTTTAATGTTAAAATAAGTTCAGGCATAGCTGGGTGGTTTCAGGTTCAGTCCCACTCTGTGGTACCTTGGGTATGTGTCTTCTACTATAGCCCTGGGGCAACTTATGAATGGATTCGCTACACAGAGACTGTCTAGAAGCCCATTGTGTGCTTGTCTTTGTGTCTGTACTTACCCCTCTCCTGACAACTAGTGTTGGTTTGTTTATGTCCCTGTAACTTGGTGGTTCAGCAAAAGAGACCCATAGAATAAGTAGTAAAATTTTAAAAAAAAGAAAACAATAAAAACGGATTGATTTGTTTAACTAAAACTCTCCAAGATGGTGCCCCAGTATGGTCGCAGTCCAATGACTGAAACAAGTAAAAGATGAAACATCAAAGATGTAAATTTACACAAAAACTTTAATATGAATGTGTGTGTGTATGTGTATGTATGTATTTATGGATGTGCATGTGTGTGTGTGTGTGTGTGCATGTGTGTATATGTGTGTATATATGTATGTATGTATGTATGGGTGTGTGTATTTTAAGTCTAACACTGAAACTGTGTCGTTGCATTGAAGCCTTGCAAATGGTTTTCTTGATCCAATCTCCCAAGAACTAGTAAAAGAGATGCCAGTTCCAGGGGTCAAAAGTAAGGAAAGTTGCTTTTGTTTCCATGTCTTTAAGTCAGGAGGGGGAATGCAGTAGCCAGGATCCTTTAGAAAGCTTCCAAGAATGGTAGAAAGGTGGAAGGAAAAAAGGGATGAAGATCATCTTCCAACTGGGAACCTAGCCTCAATGTTTGCAATGGAGTGGCTTCAGCTAAAGGCACTACCAATGCCGGGGGGTGGTCATGATAAGCTGGGCGAATGGATGAAATCTATCACTGAAGTAGGCCATGGTGGGATTTTGGACTCAGAACACAGAGAGCTGGAACAAACACCACAAGGCACCATGCCCAACTCTACCAATCCACCACGTTGGACTGAACCCTTTTTGTATCAATCCTGAGAGGATAAAAAGTAAAGTTGACCTCAACAGGACTTGAACTCAGGACACAGAGAACTGCAACAAATGCCAACCTGCTACATTGGATTTGGTATATTTTTAGAAATCCTGAAGGAATGAAAGGCTAAGCTGACCTTGATGGGATTTGAACTCAAAGCATTGAGTGTCAAAGCAAATACTATGAAGTATTTTTTTCCGATGCTCCAATGGTTCTGCCAATTCTTTGCATGAAGAACTTGGTAATAAAAAAGACTAACAAAAAAAAAGACAAACAAACAAAAAGAAAGGAAAGCAGAATAAAAATAAATATGAACGATGGCTAAGGATGACAGCTGAAATGCAAGAAGACTAGTTTTTCATTATGTAATTGGCAGTTTTTGCATTTGGAACCTAAACAAAGTTGCTTTAGGCATTCATCATGTCTGGTGGGTGGTGAAATAAAATAAAATACCCCACCCACCCCCTCTCCTAGCATGCAAGATTATATAATGTGTTAGTGAGATACAACTGTGTATTTCATTGGGATAACATTTCTTTGGATGTCAGCTTGTCTTTAAGGTTTTCTTGAAAAATAAATCATTATTTCATATCATCATCATCCTCCTCATTTAACATCCACTTTTCTACGCTTGCATGGGTCAGATGGAATTTGTTGAGGCAGATTTTCTACAACCCCTTGAAAGACTGCAACCCAGCCGTATTGGGTTGCTGTCCAATGACTGAAACCAGTAAAAGACCAAAAGAATATTCCTCACAATCATGTGAGGTTGTCTGAGAAGTTGAGTATCTGTCAGCAAGAACTAACAATTTATGGCAATCTTCATGAATGATGATGTAAAGAAAGTTTGGAGAAAAAAAGAAAAAAAAGAAAAGAAAAGAAAGAAATGAAGTTTAGTAGTTTATTTGATTCTGAATTATTCTCATTGGTAAAAAGTCTAAACCAGGATCTCAAGTAAATGTAAACTCGTGAGAATGAATTTCCGTAATTGGCAAAGATATTCATAAAGAAAAAGAAAAGAAAGAAAATCACATGAGCTAACGATGCAGAAGACACTAATTAAATTGGAGAAATAGCAGTGACGTGCCTCGGTCCAATATGGTTGGTTATGTCTTCATAGAAGTCAGGAATGACATAGTGTCCTCCTCCTCTCTACACATTCCTCCCCACTTACCTGACACTCCTTTTGTAAAAGAGTGACATCCTGCCTGAATAAGAAAACTGTCCAGACAAACCTATCTGGCCAAGTTAATAATTGATACTGGTTACAAAACAAGGAAATTAGAAACACATAGTAATAATAATAATAATAATAATAGTAATAAACCGTTTCCACTATAGGCACAAGGCCAGCAGTTTTGGGGGAGGAGGAGTAAGCAATTACATAGACTCCAGTACATGACTGGTATTGATTTTATCAACCCCAAAAGATGAAAGGCAAAGTGAACCTCAGCAGAATTTGAACTCAGAATATAAAGATGGACAAAATGCTGGCACGCATTTTGCTCAGAGTTCTACTGATTCTGCCAGCTCTGATCCTTTCTGATATAGGCACAAGGCCTGAAATATTGCGGTGAGGGGGCCACTTAATCAGATCAACACCAGTACTCTATCGGTACTTTATGCTATTGACTTTGAAGGGACGAAAGGTAAGTCTGACCTCAGCAGAATTTTAACTTGGCACATAAAGAGTTGGAACAAGTACACCCTTGTCTTGATATTACATGACAGTTCTAAATGAGCATCAGCATTCTACAGTCAAGTTTATGCCTTTCCAGTCTTCCATGGAAAACATGTCTGACCACGGGAAATATTACTTTGCTAGAAACTAGGGGGAAGGGCATCCAACCATAGAAAATCTGCCTCAACAAATTCCATCAGACCCATGCAAGCATGGAAAAGTGCACATTAAGAGATGATGATGATGATGATACAAATCATAACTTTTAATTAAATTTTTAAAATTCTCATTAAACTGTTCAGTGAACCAGCAAAGAATTGTATAAGTAAGAAAGCTGTCATATTTGACAGCCCAAGTGGTTATTACAGTAGAATGTGTAATGGGGGGGACATCGTTTTTCAGTGGGTGTCCTGCACTATCACATTTACAAATTTCTAATACTTTTGCAATTAAATATGTAAAGCTACGTCTTTAGGTACAAAACTTCATCAAAATTGTTTTTACCTGTCATTTTGAATGGAAGTGTGCCGTTCCTCAAAATTAATAAAAATAAAACTGTCATAATTTTTGACAACACAGATAATGGTACTTCTACGGCTAATAATTATAATAATAATAATTATAATAATAATAATAATAATAATCCTTTCTACTATAGGCACAAGGCATGAAATTTTGGGGGAGGGGAGTAATCTATTCAACCCCAATGTTTCACTGGTACTTAATTTATCGACCCTGAAAGGATGAAAGGCAAATTTGACCTTGGCGGAATTTGTACTCAGAAAACACAAAGCTGATGAAATGCTGCTAAGCATTTTGCCTGGTGTGCTAACAATTCTTCCAGCTTGGCACCTTTATAATAATAATAATAATAATAATGATGATGGTGGTTTCTGGTTTAATCACAAGACTAGAAAAGGTGCAGGGAAGTGTTGTAGCCAATGAATGCCAGCACCGATTGCTTGGAACTTTATTTCATTGACCCTAGGTGATTGAAAGGCAAAGCAGACCTAGGTTGCATTTGAACTCAGAACATAGAATCAGAACAAATACTGCATTTAATGATTCAGCCAGCTTGCCAATAATAACGAAGTGCTGAAACCATTTTGAAATGAAGGCACAGAGAATACTGGAAACCCCAAGTTAATGCCACTTTCAAAATAAAACTGGTGGTCATATGGACCTCTGTGCTGGTAGCAGGTGTAATGTCCAGTGCTGTATTTGAACCCATTCATTTTTTTTGTCATTTACCCTATTACAATGTCTAAAGTGACTGAGAAGAAACAAAGTAGAACATCAAAGAGTCCTAAAGTAGCTTCTGTTGCTGATGGAGATCCCTCTCTACCCTACGCTATTAAATCTAGTGTACCCCAGTGCTCATTTCTGTCCCTTATACATCAATGAGCTACTCGTCGTCATCACAGCCAATAATGCCCCCACTTATTCAGATGACTCCTCCTTTCATTCTTCTCAAATCTTCTCCACCAAAAATAAACTAGAAATCACCAAGAAAACTGAACACGGTGTGAGTAGAAATGTGCTAATAACAGAATCTAAATGCAGATCAGTGACTTTGTATGACATTAACAACTGAAAGGAAAAGCTTTTAGATTTTACAGCATGTTCTAAGCTTCTCAATAAACTAGAAAATAGGCAAAGTCTGCATAAACGTAAAATGTGAAAATTTAGATAAAATATTGCACGAGTGGTTTTTATTGAAGTGAATGATTGGAAGGTATAGCCGTAAATGAGACAATAATTTTAGCAAGAGCTAAACATTTTAAAGAGAAAATAGATTTGGAAACCTCAATTGTTTTTCTCGGATGAGTGATTCCCTGGATTTAAGACATGTTATGAAAGAAAGAATCAGACATTGATGGTGAAAAGCAATCAGTAGATGGAGAAAGAGCTTAACATACAGCATTTATTGAACTTGTCAGGGGACAGGAGCTTACAACTGTTTGAATATACAATATCAATGAAAATGGCCTCCTCTACTGGTGATGTTTACAAATGTGGATATTGGTAAGTTCCAAGGAGGCAAGTGATTTCAAGTATAATAAAAAGAAAGATTAACAGTTTTTTATGTAAAAATGCATCTGGACCAACAGTACAAAACTTTTAGTGATTGATAAATAAGTGGCATCATGTTAGAGTCTTGAAGGAAATAATGCATATTCCAGTTTTTAACAACAAGGCCCAAAAGAAGGACTAAAGAACTTTTTAAAAATTGGTTCACTCAAGAATTTCTTGTCTGCAGTTTTGCCTAACTTTAGAGGAATGGCATCAAGCCATAAGATACCAAGAGTGATTGACCTCTGCAACAAGACATGACACATCACCATGCATCCAAGGCAGTTCCGGATTGCACCAACATTTTTCTATGCTATTTACCATTCTATAGAATTCTTCTCAGACGACCAATGGACAAGGGAATTATTCAGAATTACAAATGTTACGATTACAAGTAATTTTATGATAGAATTAATCAGTAGCAAAGTTTCCATCATTGACTTTCAATGACAATTTACAATTAAGAGATGTGCTCTCTAATGACTTTCAACAGCAGTTTACAATTAAAGATGTGCTCATTAAATCTGAAATTGCATAGACTTGTGTTAAATTTGTCGCACTTTTGAGAATATGGCAAACGTTTTGGTCTACGTTGCTGTGCAATGATTTCATTTCTGACAATGAAGAGTAGTTGAATGGTTTCCACATTAGACAGAGCATAAAAATAAATAACACAATCAATGCACACAATGCATGTACAAAAATCTGTTCCATGGCTTTGAAGTTAAAGTTATCAATGATTGCACCGAGGTGGACAACAACACTGAATAAGCCAAACGTTCTTTGCAGCTCAGCGGATTATCGACAGAGTGGTTCAGAAGCAGTAATTTGTTGTGACATAAATAATAATGGTAATGAAACAACTGAAAGGATGTCTTTGTCCAAAGCTTGGTTATGAAGGATGCAATTCTTTCAAATATTGAACAGAATACAAATCTTTTTTGGCAACAAGTTATGCAAGCAGATGTGGTTAAAACTACAAGATTTACTACAAAACAGAATTCTATGAAACAACAAAGAGATGTTAGAAAATGCTTAAAGAAATCCATTGAAGAACCAGTATCTATAGACCAAACAGACAAGTAAAAGAATTTAAAATTGCTTTATGAATTCTTGATTTTTTAATGCAAAAATATTTTCCTTTTATTCGAAAATATTCTTTTAACTTGAAAACGTTTGTTTTGTTGAATTTACTTACTGTGCAACAGCCAACAACCATTCAATAAACATGGTTTAGTTCTTGAACACTTGTGCTGGAATATTTAGATATTGTTTTTACATTTTGAAAATACTTTTTCTTTCCAGTTAAATTTTTTTTTAAATGTTTTTTTCCCCCCTAAATTGCTTACTGTGCATTTAGCAGCTAATAAAATGGTATTTATTATAAATGTATATCTAGTTCTTATTTACTGCTTTTATTTATGTGATAAATGCATTAAAGAAATACAAACTGACTACGAAATATTCACAATAAACACCATTTCAAATTGTTGAAGTGGTCGTTATTTGGAAAGTTTATCAATGTGGAAAAAGAATGGTACCATGATCAGCCAGAAGCTCTTAGACATAATATTATAAAGGCCTTTGGATTTTTGTATTACAAACTGACTGTGCAATAAAGACATACAGGTTAGATGTGGTGATGACAGAGCAGAAAAAAACTATATTTGTAGCACCAGAGATTTTGCTATACACTGATAGGAGTGAAGAAATGGTAAAAGTTTGTGGACTTTGTCAGAAATCATCAACATCATCATTGTTTAACGTTTGTTTTCCATGCTGGCATGGGTTGGACAGTTTGACTGAGGTCTGGAGAGCCAGTGGCTGTACCAGAGTTTCTGCAGTTGGATGCCCTTCCTAATGCCAACCACTCGGAGTGTGTAGTGAGTGCTTTTTACGTGCAACTGGCACAGGAGCCAGTCAGGCGGGCCTAGCATCGATCACATTCAGATAGTGCTTTTTCGTGACACAGGCACGGGAGCTAGTCATGGGGTGCTGGCTATTGCACAACCATAATACATGGATGTAGCAGAGAGCTGACCAAAAAAATCCCCTTACTGCACCACATGACTATCCTTAACCAATCAATCTGTATGTCAACTGACAGAGATCTAAACCACATTCACTCTCTACAGAAATGAACAACTTTTTAAGCAATGGCTAGAAATGGTACAGCTCCATATCCCTCAAATCTTATATTTTTAAAAATCATACAAATATGAAACTGGTTATGTATATTAATATAAATAAATCTTTTTATATACACAATGCATTTACAACTTATTTTATTCCTTGTGTGTGTGTGTGTGTGTGTGTGTGTGTGTGTGTGTGTGTGTGTGTGTGTGTGTGTGTGTGTGTGTGTGTGTGTGTGTGTGTGCGAGTGCATATATATCATTGTCTTAATGTCATGTGTTGGTTGTCAACAAGTGAGAGTTAGTGACTGGAAGAGCACCTGGCCATAGAAAATCTGCCTCAACAATTTAAAGTGGATGTTGCTGATGCTGATGATGATATCTTGGTCATCCATGTTAAAACTAGTTGTTCCTGTCTGTTAAGGTTTAACATACTTACAAAGATTACAAATGCTTAAACTGTATTTATATGTTATAAACTATAAATATGCTTCCATACACTGAAATGTTTCATTAACATGGTGTATGGTGTTCCATATAAATTACATACGGTTAAGATGGCTGTTGTCTACTGCAAAGACTCCTCATATCAAGTGACAAGGCTGTTCCCATCTAGCGTTAATATTATTGATATCTGCTGTTAACAACATCCCGTGTCAAGTGTTAAGTTGTTATTGCTGCTGCTTTTTGTATCACGTAACATGGAAGGAAACACCACAGCACTCTCATTGTTTTTACGTTTGGACAGGATATGGATGCACACACACACACACACAGGACGTTGATCTGTTACAGGCAGCTTTTTCAATAACAGGAATTGAACTGTGCACTTCTTGGAGTAGTAAATTATACAAACATGCAACACAGTTCTGCCACACAGTCACTCAATCTGCTAGAAAGAGCTGTCAAACCTTCAGCTGGTAGACTGGCAGAATCAGTATAGTGACAGACAAAATGCAATGCTTCTTTATGTTATGAGTTCAAATCCTACCAGATTTGATTTTGCCTTTAATCCTTACGGGGTAAATAAATGAAGTACTGCTGAGTACCTTTTCCAAAATTTGTTGCCTTCTGCCTATAATTATGACCCAATTCTACAATGCTGTCACTTGGCACAGTAATTCTTTGCTACCATGTAGTATCTTTATCAACAAGGTGGATGAGGCCATTTGTGATTTAAGTGTTTAACTGTGGACATGGCACAATGCTGATAACATAAGAGAAACCAGCCAACTGTCGGTTGTTAAGTGGGTTACACAGTAACTGAGTGAAAAGACAAAGCACAGCTGGGCCCGTGATCCTTTTCCAGAGCTTCCGAAAATGCTGATGGAAAAGTTATCCACAGACCACTGACTGGGTTTCAATGCTTTTAACAGGGAAATTCTGTTAAAAGCAATCAAAGGCCAGGGAGATGGTCATGTTGGAATCAATTGTTGGGTAAGTTTCTTTTTCATTCAAACTTTGGTGGTTGCTCTTAGCAGAATCCACTCTGTTGTAAGCATTCAAGGACAGTTGCAGGCCTTGGGACAACTCTCTCCTACCAGTCCTCGAAGCGCTGAAGCAAAATGAGATGATTTGGGGCAGCTGTTTAGATGCTAGTAATTTGTTGGCACAGCTGACTGAATGCTCCACCTGCTTTAGAGACTATGTTTTGGTGTTGGAGGCACACACACACACACACACACACAGAAATATATGCATACAGATGGAGATAGGGGGGGGGGGAAGAGAGAGTGGTGCCAAACGACTGTGCCAAAATGTCTCCTGACCATTCTGAAAAGTCCTTGTTCTTTTCATTAAAATATCAATACTGCCAAAATAAAGAACAGATGGACATGTACAGAGGGGTCAACTGACAGAATTGTAATTCCAATGCATATTTCTATAAGAAGAGGAGAGAAACATTCATACTTACAAGGATGCTGCTGATCTTTGTTCTGGCTTTGGCACTGAAAATATCAGAAAAAAACACATTTGTTAGAATGACAAATCAAAAATATAAAAGTTTCAAGTAATAAAGAATAAAAAAAAAGGGAAGAAATGGGGGGGAAAAAAAGAGACTTGAAAAAGGAAATCTCACAATTCTGAGAGTCTAAGAGCTGTTGTAATCTAATTGTTGTTGGAGCTTCATAGTTCCATATTTTAGTTATATTCTGGCTCATCCAGCAGCTCATTGTCTAGAAATCAATAAATTGATTTAAGATAGAAAGATCCTTTCTAGTGGAGTACACTGCTGATCGAAATATATTAAAGTACTTTTGCCCTTCAAGGATTTAAGTTCAAGACCCACTGGAATCAATTTTACTATTTCTTCTTCTGGGGTTCAGTGTTGGTAAGGTACCGGTGTTTTTTACCTTTTACTTGTTTCAGTCATTGGACTGCAGCCATGATAGGACACCACCTTGAAGGCTTTTTTTTTAACAAATCAACCCTGGTACATATTTTATTGATCTCTTCTGCCAAACAGCTAAGTTGTGGGGACATAAACGAACACAACACATACATGATGGCTATGGAATGTATATATATATATATATATATATATATATATATATATATATATATATGCTCACAAATATATATAGACATACATGCATATACACACATATATATACATACATACATATACACACATATATATACATACATACATATACACACATATATATACATACATACATATACACACATATATATACATACATACATATACACACATATATATACACACATATATATATACATACATACATATATATATATATATATATATATATATATATATATATATATATATATATATACACACATATATACATACATATATGGTAAATTTCCTTGAGGTTTTACATCAACCAAATTCACTAAAGGCATTGGTCAGTCCGGGGCTATAGTAAAAGACACTTTGCTCAAGGTATCCCCCAGTAGGACTGAACCCAGAACCATGTAGTTACAAAACAAGCTTCTTCACCACACGGCCGTGCGTGCACTAATATACTTTTCTCAATTCAATCAACTCTTTTCCCAACAAAAGTTGGCCATCTGCCCGAGGAAGAAATTAATATTTATTTAAAAGTTTGTTTCTTCTCATTTCTGTTTGACAAACAAGACACAATGGCTGAACGGTTAAGAAACTGCATTGCTGATGGCATCACCACAAACATCACACTTTACTTGTCCAGTCAGTGTTGGGTGCTTCTGATCAAAGCACATAACTCTGCTTGTCTCAGTCTCTGTGATACACTTGAATGGTTGGCAAAATGAAGAGCATTCAGCTGTAAAAACAAGATGATTTCCTCTAAGGTGGGGGTGGGGGTGGAAGGAGGGTTGTTTTGTGAGCTGCAAGAAAGAGCAGTCAAATCTTCCTCGAATCATACGCCACCACCTAAAAACAACATATTAGATAATGTAGTTGTACATGCACGATATCTAAAAACAAAACAAAATACAAAACGGGACAGGATGATCATAGCTGGAATGGCTTTTGATCATAGATGCACTTGATCATGACTATTTTAGGGTAAAACAACAACAAATATATAAATGCATGAACTTATGAAAAATATCCACTTAGAGATAAATGCTTTTAAAAAAAAAAAAGAGGGAAAAAGTAAAATAAGAATGACATTTTCAGAATAAATGTAATTTTTTTTTAAGCCCTCTTCTTCATCAACAAATTTTCTAAACTAATATTGAGATGAAAGGTAATATATTATCAACTTCAAGAGAAATTGCACTGAAATGCAAACACCATTTAACTTTTCAATTATGATAGACCGATGCAGTTGATTGCTTAGAGTTCAAAACCAGAGAGTTTAAAGTTAAATTCCTGCTGAGAGCACAGAGAACAGTTGTGTCTCCTGAGATCTAACTGACTGTTATTTCCTCACTGAACACTGTTTTACCAAATTATGCTGTGATCTTTCACTCAGTTTTCAACTAACATCTACACTGCCTCCTCATAAATCAGAAAACGGACAAAATGTATTTCAACTGTTTTGTGGTTATGTTTCTAACGAATTACAATGTCTATGTATGAGGGAGCAAGGAAAGCAATTTTTATTTCCTTTACATTTTATATTTCAGTTGATTTTGAACTAAATCAAGAATTTGGAAGAATTATGCAAAATATCTGTTTCCATTGTCAAGTTGGTATTTAGAAGATCGTTTAACAAAAATGGTTTTACAATAAAAGAAAAATAAATCAAAACAAGTTAAAAAAAACATTTCATCAATGTGATTATAAATTTGCATCTTTGAAGATGTCTCTTTGTAGAATTTCATCAAAAAATGTGCCTGGTTGAGTGGTTAAGAAGCTCATTTTGTAACCATGTGGTTTTCAGGTTCAGTCCCTGAACCTGAAGGGTAAACTTGGGAGGAGAGCAGAAGCCCTGATAAAAAGAGCAGAAGACAGCAAGAAAGCACAACTTCTGTATGTTGGCCAAGGGAAAAACCATGAATCTTCAGATTTTGGCACGAAAGGCCATGATTGCCAATGAATATGGGGAGAGAGAGAGAGAGAGAGAGAGAGAGAGAGAGAGAGAAAGAGTGTTGTTTTTATATTCTTCTGTAACAATAAAGTCAAAGGGGTTATTGGATTAAATAAAAAGCAATAATTGGAAGAGAAAAAAAGGGCTTTTTATTTAATATAGAGTCTCTTGAATCTGTACCACAATTCAATGATATACAAGGTGGGCCACATGACTCAGAATTGGGCCTCACTCAGTGCATCATGGCTGACATTTACATATTTAGTAAAACATTATTTAATTGTTTGCATATTGATCACAATTTTTTCCTGATCAAGTTATTTAATTTGCTTTTTTGACTTAATTTCATAAGTTCACCCTTCAGCTATAGATAGCAATGTTTTATTATCATTATTCTCTATTTTGCTTGTGTTTTTTTCTTCTTTAATGGTAATTTGAATTAAATTTGTGCTTCAACATTTATTTTTGGCTTTATTTAGTTGATATGGGGTGGGTCGTGGCTGATGTGGGAAAATATTGTGGGTCACAGCCAGAAAAGAAGGTTACGCGTCGCTGGGATAATTGAACAAATGAATCATATTGGTTGAAGAAACAATACTGTAATTGAAGACATTAAAGGTTATATAAATTGGAACGGAATAATTATAAATGTTGGAATTATTTGAGTGAGTGCTGGGTTGTAATGGTGTGAAAACACAGTCAAAACTGGAGATTTATTCTGACTTCAACTAAAGATCGTTTCACTTAATAACATACATAAACATTTCTTGCAGAATTATAATAGAAGGAGAAAGGAAGAGGAGAAAGAAGAGAGAAAAGACACAGGTGAAGTGAACTGATTACAATTTGTTAAAAATAAATACATAATATGAAATATAAACAAAAACATTGTGGAATAAAAAAAAAAACCTCTGATTAAATTGTAGAGAATGCAAATAAGAAAGTTGATTAAGCATATAATTTGTCTCGCAAGAGAAGTGTGTCTTCCTGTGTAAGTTATAAATAATACATGCAGCCTGACGCTAATGTCTAAACAAAGTCAACCACTGTTTAAAAATAAATATCATCATCATCATCATCATCATCGTTTAGTGTTTCTAGTCCATGCTAGAATGGGGTGGATGGTTTTTGAGAGGATCCAACAGGTAAGAGGAATGTGTCAAGCTCCATTGTTTGCTTTCTATGACTGGATGTCCTTTTTTTTTAATGCCAACCACTTTACACAGAGTACAACTGGGGACTTTTCTTGTGTCATCAGATCGAGTGACATGCTAGACAGGACACCCTGATTAAGAGCTGTGTGCAGCATTGGAAAAGGAGAGATGATGGTGATGAGGTGTCATGACCTACCCTCAAGGTACAATGAAAAGATTGTCTGAAGTAGGCTGGGCTAGGGTTAGGTCAGTTGTGGTCACCTGCAGGGCTTGAATGGAAAACATGAGTCAGGGAATGTACTTGGTTGCTGTATGAATAATGCTTGGCTTAGAAAACATCCAAAAGCAAATGCAAGATACAGAATAGGAAATATCAATGGAAACTTCCCACAGACACCTCTGTAAAAAGAACATCTAGAGAAGCTGAATCAAACCGATTTCATTTCAGGATTGTCTCCCTTGGTTTTAATAAAAATTTTCATTAACACTAATAATTGATTTTCTTTACATTATAAGCATAATTTCAGTTGAATACATACATTAGGTATGTTAGTCTTCGCTTAACTACATAACCTTCAGACAGAAGGCATCCCTGGGAAATTTTACTATGGCATTCTTCAAACTGGAGACAAGTCCCAAATACTCATGACAGAGTGAACCCTGCCAAAAGTACCTAATGGGCCTGATGGTGGGGGTGGTGGTGTTGATGGTGGAGGTGGTGATGGTGGTGGTGTTGATAGTGGAGGTGGTGTTGGTGGTGATGTTAAAACTGGGCAATGGATGGATTAAGTTGACTGCTTTAATAGGTTATAAAAGCACAAATGGTTAAAAAACAAAAATTGTTCTTCATAATGGTAACACATACAAACACATACCCAAATCATTATTAATCAATGACATGTAATTTTTATTTTCATAAATATGAGAGACAACTATGGACATGTTTGTCTTATTCTGACCTCATTAGCAAAGCACAGTTTCACTATACTTGCTGTAGTCATGACGAAAGAATCACCATGGAAATGTACAAGATTATATATATTGGCCTTAGCATAAAAAGATGAAATGAAATGAAAAGCTAAGAGACTTGTTTCAGGAATGAAGCTCCCTTGCTGTGCTGTTGCTTTGAGGATCAAATGTCAGAAGTGTAGGGCTGCGTTCCACAGTTTGTAGAGGTCATCTTGATCGAATGAATGGTGAAGAGGCATCAATGAGTCTTGAACGAAATGTTTACTGCAGAAGAGAATGGCAGGATTTGGTGTGTGTGTGAAAGAGAGAGGGAGAGAGAGAGAGAATTTGATGGATAATGTTGGATGCTGCATGAGGACTTCAGTGGGGTTGCAATGGAATTAGTAATGATTGAAAACAGAGACTACAGTAAAAATAGTCAAAATATAATGATGATGATGATGATGATGATGATAAGGGTGCATCTCATTGGTGAGCCAAAAGAGCTAAAGGTTATCAATGAAAAAAGGGAGTTTGCAAGTAAAGCAGCAAGCTCTAATTTGAATTCTTATTAATAGCCCCATATATTTAATCAATAGCTGTAGATATAATTTTCAAAATATCAGCCTCAAAAAGTCCAGCACTCTAATCTCAGCTACAATGTATTTCTGTTAGAGTAAATTTTTTCCCCAAAAAATAAATAGAGGGGGAACAGGGAAAAACATGATAAAACCCTAAAAAAGAAACACAAACACATTCTCTCACTTCCACACATATACACACTCTCTTTCTCTTCAACACACACACACGTACTCTCTCTCTCTCTCACACACACATCACACACACATGCTCTCTATTACACACAAGTACACCAACTCACACATACATTCTCTTTCACACACACACTCTATCATACACATGCACATACTAACACACCCTCTCTCTCTCTCTCACACACACACACACAACATTGCAATCTCAAAACTCAAAATATAATATAGCTTAGAAAAATTAATTTCCAAATAATTATTTATTCCCAAAAGTATTACAAATATTTTTTTTAAATAAAGTAAAATGGAATAAAACAAAAAATAACAAAATCTGTGTAAAATAAGGAAGAAAAAAGAAAAAAAGAGAGAAAAAAAGAGAGAAAAAAATGACTGAACATGCTTGTTCTGTTTGGCAAAGTTAGTTGGCAATGTCCATGTAGAACAGCATATATTGATTGCTAGGGAACGATTAAGCTAGTTAGTCATCATTGGAGAGAAAAATCTATACCAGAATCATATATTGCAGTAAGGTTTTATATGAACGAGCGTATGTGTGCGTTATGTGTGCGTTATATGTGTGTATATGTGCATGCAACTTATGTATCCCTCTGTGGGTTGAGCTGTTACTAACAACCAAATTCTCTCTTTGGTTTTCTCTGTTTTATAACTAGTTTAATCATAAGCCATAAATATTGTCAAATCTGCAGTAAATTTATAATTCTTATATCCTATATGTGTGTGTATATGTGTGTGTATATGTGTGTGCTTGCTTGTGCTGTATTTGTGTGCATGTGTGTGTACTTGTATGTAGTTTACACATAAATATTGATTTTTATTGTGTGTTTTTTGTTTCACCAGAAGAATAAGCTTGCGTGACAATTACAATTCTCTCACAAAGGTATTAGCATTATAACAGTTGTCTGAAAATAGCCAAAGAAAAGGTTTCCCCAGACAGTGGCCTGGGCATATGGGTCACACTTTCAGAGGGTCTATCGACAGGAGGTGCATAATACTCCTTTCCCCCAGTTTATGACAAGTGACCCCCGCCCCCGGCCCCCCATTTTCATCATGTGATCTTATCTCATAACTACACTGAGGAAGAAAAAGCAAACAGGTGCAAGCATGACCATGTATTTAAGAAGACCACATTGAAACCGAGTGGTTCCAGGTTCAGTCCTAATGTGTGTGACACCTTTAGAAAGTGTCTTCTGCTATTACCTCAGGCCAATCAGTTTGATAGACAGAAACTGTGTGGAAGCCTGGAGTATGTGTATATGTGCACATGTGTGTCTTTGTTTTTGTCCTTCTACTGCTTGACAACCGGTGTTTGTTTGTTTACATCTCCATGACTTAGCAGTTCAGCAAAGGAGACCAACAGAATAATTACCAGACTTTAAAAAAATAAATACTGGGGTTGATTTGTTCAACTAAACCCTTCGAGGGTGGTGCTCCAGCAAGGCCACAGTCCAATGAGTGAGACAAGTAAAAGAAACAGTAGGCAACACTCCCTCTTTGCATCAATGTTTGCAAATTTCAGTGCAGAACTTGTCCGCCAGACATGTCTCATTAATACAACAGGCAACACATATTATTCTTTTCTCAGACACAAATCTCTTTAACTTGTATCTTATCTCTGCCGTTCAGATTAACTCTTTTATGTCAGGATGTCTTTACAAAGTGTGGTGACAATAATTATATCAATTACATACAGAATCCAGTCTTCCTATCACAAACACCTCTTACACCTGGCTATTGACCATAAACACTTCAAAGCTGCTCTGACAACAAAAAAAGGAAAGCCATCACGTTTGCCTGTTATGCTTTGTCTTCACTGCCAGACTGCAGAGAGATAACCTCAAATCCTCTTTTCAATTTTCTTTCTTGTCTCACTCTGTGAATCTCGTTACACTAAACCAAAAAAAGATAACTTGTCTTGATGGTTCTTTTGTTATTGCCCTTAAACAATAAAGTACTGACCACTTAATTAGGCCCTTCACAGAATATGCTCTTGGCACCTCTTCTTCCACAGCCTCTCTTACTCTCTCTCTCACACCAACCAATTTCTTCCAACCATCATACGGTAATCCCTCACTCTTCTAAAGCCATCTCTCTCTCTCTCTCTCTCTCTCTCTCTTTCAGTGGTGAAGACCCTTTCACCTGTGAGACACAAGGTAACCTCACAAGTGCTAGTAGCATGTAAAAGGCACTCAATACCCTCTGTTAAGTGCTTAAAGAATTCAGCAGAGACAATACAGAGTTTGAGAAGGCTTTTGAGTCTTGCTGAAGGCAAGATCCTGTTAAAACAGAATCCTGTATGCGAAAATAAAAAGCAGATCTATAATGATGATGATGATGATGATGATGATGATGATGATATAATGGCAAACACTTGATACACTGATTGAAAGTAGATGCTTCTCACTGAGATTTGGTTAGTTGCACAAATGTTCTAAGACACAAATAAAAATATTTTTTAAGAATAAATAAAAAAAAAACGAAATGGAAGAAAATATTGACAATTTGTTTCGATTGAGAGTTCATTTATTTTTAAATGAGGGGAATTGATCTCAACAAAATAAACCACTTAACCAGATGTCAAATTCCAATTGATTTGACACTCCATGACTGAATCACTCTCTCTGCCTTTTCTAAACTTGCTCTGTTGTTCAGGAATAATAGAGTATTGTTTACTGCGCCAAGGTACCTTGACGTTGTCATTAACCCTCAAATTGATAGAAAGTGCTGGCAAAACACTTCCATCACATCCTATCATCTCAAAAAGGTATCTGTTGTTCTATTAAGAAAAAGACACATTGACAACAACGTACAGAAAATGACAGAATGGTCATGGATGCAGTGTCTTTGACCAGAGGTCTACCAGATCACAGCTAACTTGGGGGCTTAACAACAATAGAAGAAGAAAATAGGATTGGCTACACAAAAGTTGTCAAGCTCCACTTCTTGAAAGCAAACAAAATTTATTACTCGAATGAAATGCAGCACAAATCTGTTTTGTCTTGTCCTTTAAGATGGCAGGAATGGGATATGAGGGAAATTTGGCTGCTATTTTTAGCAGGATCAGTGGTAATATAGAGGTTTCCTTGTAAGTTGTAGTTCAGTTCCTATGAATCGACTCA
>NC_142945.1:55011367-55058867 GCF_046866305.1 Octopus bimaculoides
CAAAACACTTCCTAATTCGTCTTGACTCCAATATCAGCTCACTAGCATTAAACACACATACGTATACTTATGCATGTGCACAAGTACATACATACATGCACACATACACATATACATACACATATCTATATGTGCATACATGTGTATGTACATACGTATGTATGTATGTATGTATGTACGTACGTACATAGATAATCAAGCAAAGACACGCAGTTACTCACTGAAACCTGATTAACAAAATATATTAGGCATTAATTCACAATAAAATCTCTACTTACAGCTAATTAGTTGGTAGATAATTCATAATTAGCTCAAACATCAAATAAAACTAGACTAAAATAAATGAAAGTTTGCAGAGATAAATATCAAATCTTCGAAGCTAATATAGTTGAAATTTTGAAAGAAGGAAAAACAATTTTTAGATATTTTTCTTTTTTCAAATATCTTGATGTCCAGTTGACAAGTAATCTATCTTAAACAATTTCACTTAGCTGAGAACAGCAACCAGGAAATGAAGTTCACTGGCTTCTCTCAATAGGGATGAACCAGTAAAATTGATAAATTCCATTCCATCGTTGTTCAAAAAAACAAAGACATTAGTCATTTTGGTAGGAATAAGACAGAGTAAAGCAAAATGTATAACCAGACATACTGTATATCATAATGTATAACCAGCCGAGAGGTGTAGGATTAAATCTACAACAGAAGCAACTAATAACTATCTTTCACCTTTTATTTTTTCAATCACAGGACTGTGGCCATGCTGGGGTACTGCCTTCAAGGGTTTCAGTTGGTGAACCGCTAAGTTGCAGGGACATAAATCATTTTGTCGTGAGGAGAGGCAAAGTCTAAGATGTTTGGGAAAGGCTCTTCACTGAAGCAGATGAAATGTTTACTGATGGCAGAGCTGGTTAAATAGATTGGAAGTGAAAACATTGATAGTGTTTGCTAAAACTGGAACATCCTTGAACAATATAGGAAATGATGAAGAATCTAAACCAGCAGAACACAACCAACGAAGCCTGGAAATGCAGTTGTCAATTGCAAAGACTATGACCAATCAATGGGAACGTTCTGGAGAAAAATCAGTTATGGAGGCAGTTACGACTGTCATATTTATTATTAACTAAATAGTATTTGAAGCCTTGTGATTCAGTTTGGTAGGCAGAAGTTCCTGTCATGTGTGTACATGTGCATGAAAGTGCTGCTTGTGCCTCCTACCAGAGAGGAGGGAATAACTTGTGTGTGTGTAAGTAATGTATATATGATATATAGATATAATATAGATCTGTATGATAACAAGTTTAAGCTTTCAAAATAATTATACATTTGGAACACTACAAAGAAAATTAGACACAGAACCAGCAATATATATATGGCTTTTGAAAAATGACAATAAACCCGACATTAAGTGATGAATATTAAGTAAAGTACCAAGTTATAAGCAATTAAATATTCTCTCTGAAACATAGTAGAAATATCTAAATAAAATAGTAAATAAGACACAGAGAATTAATATCATCATACCGTCATATATATATATAAGTATCTTTATGTGCTGGTGCCATGTAAAAAGCGCCCAATACACACGGTAAAGTGGTTGGAGTTAAGAAGGGCATCCAGCAATGGAAACAGAGCTTGGCAAAATCTTCTGCCTGGTCAGCTCCTGTCAAACCATCCAACCCATGCCAGCATGTTAAAAACAGATGTTAAATAGTAATGATGATGATATGCATGGGTTTCTATATTTATAGGTGATATCATATGTACAGGTATTGACATATATGTATAGTCACCATCATACATACAGGTATGAATATGTGTACAAATACCTACATGTATACAGGTACCATCATAAGCATTGACTCGAGAATCCTTACCTATACACAAACAGCATGAACATATAATCCCAACAGAACCAGCATTTCCTTCTCACTCGCATTTTTTGCAGTTTTCAATGTTCATGCAGTATTTGGCACACAATTAGTAACAGAGTTCGAGTGATTTCATTTTTTAAAAACTTTGCTAAGTGCCAGCCTACAAACATTAATGATGTCCCAAAACAGAGAAAACGAGATTCTAATTGAACGCATATTTCCTTTACATTGCCATTTCTTGTTTGTTTGTTTTTTTTGTTATGTTCGATTTTCTCTTCAAAACAGCATTACGTATTTTAATAGGAATAAAGTTAGGATGACATCCCTTCTTGAATAAATGCACATGCTAACTGTTAGCCCACAACCCCAGTAGACATATAATAAATGTGAATAGATCTGTACCTCGATTAGCATGGAGAGACTCGTTAACACATGCATATATTAAGTTGTTCGAGTAAATGTGCTAACATAGAGATGCAAGAATGAATGCATTTGGTAAAGAGCTTAAAATATACAAAGACACAACAACATGATAATACACCTGATGTAATGAACAGGTATAGTAGGGATTTATACACAAAGGACAGCCAATGAAAACATGCAGGACTTAAACAGGTGGATTATGAAACATTAGAACCAAATAACGATGAAATAATGAGCAACAATATTAAGAATGATTATCCAATTATTAATATGTATATTCATTTGACTAAAAGGCAGTGCTCTAGCATGGCTGTAGTCAAATGACTGAAACAAGTAAAAGAATAAAAGGATATATATCTATAACGAGGAAAACAATTAGTTTTAAATCTTTGTTTCTTTGTTTTTAAGTCCAGTTATAATAAAATTGTTTTACATTAATCTAAGGGGCTACTCTACACTTTTGCAGATGACTTGGCAGGCACCAAACTGAAAGGATTTAATCAGACAAGTCAGCCCCAGGGCTTATTGTGCTTTTCAAGTCTGGTACCTATTCTATCAGTCTCTTTTGCAGAACTGCTATGTTATAGGAATGAAAACAAACCAACACTGGTTGTCAAGCAGTGGAGAGACAAGCATGCGCACACGCACACATACCTTCGTAATATTCTCTATATATAAATGCAACAAATCTCAAAGGGATATAAATATATTTCAGAAACAGATAATACAAATAAAATTCACATCTCCGCCCCCCCCCCCCACTCTTGAAAGCACAATGAAAAAAAAGAGAGAATAGAGGAAAAAGCCAAGAAAATCAACAGAAAAACAGCTACTCTACTGTATGATGCCACTATTTTTGCTAATTTGGTGAAGGAAAAAGGTTAAAATGTGAGCCAACACAAATAACTGTTGGCACTAAGAATGGTTCTGTTTCCAACTGTAACCCCAAACCAACCACTGAACAACAAACAAATTTTTCTGAAATATCCTCTAGCTCAACTTGTTGCTAGAGAACGAAACATTATTGGAAAGAAACAAAGAAATAACAATATGCACAAAAAACAAACATAAACAAAAGAGAAATTTACCAAACAACAAAAAATTGTTATTTCTTGCGGTGAATTGTTTTTTAAAATGGTAAATAATGGCTTCAAATTCTGGTACAAGGCCAGCAAGTTTGTTGTAAGTGGGGGGGTAAGTCAATTACATTGACCCCAGTGTATAACTGGTACTTATTTTATCAAGGATGAAAAGCAGAGTAGACCTCATTGGAATTTGAACTCAGAGCATAAAGAAGGATGAAATGCTACTTCCACACATAGCCATGATTATCTTATCCACTGTGTTCACCCCCCATTTTTTTTGTAAGATGGCAGGGTGTGAGTTGAGGGAGATGTCGCTGCTATTTCTGCCAGGTGAAGTGATCACATGAGAGGCCCTTGTTTTTGATACTAGAGTTAAGTAATGGTATAGGTTTAATGACACAGGAGCTAGAATATCAAAATACACATCTACCACACTCTGCACAAGTGGTTCCCAAACAATGCAACATAGAGCTGCTGCTGCTGCTGGAGAGAGAGAGAGAGAGAGAGAGAGAGAGAGAGAGAGAGAGAGCAAATAAGAGAAACGGAGAGAGAGAGCAAATAAGAGAAAGAGAGAGAGAGAGAGCAAATAAGAGAAAGAGAGAGAGAGCAAATAAGAGAAAGAGAGAGAGAGCAAATAAGAGAAAGAGAGAGAGAGAGCAAATAAGAGAAAGAGAGAGAGAGCAAATAAGAGAAAGAGAGAGAGAGCAAATAAGAGAAAGAGAGAGAGAGCAAATAAGAGAAAGAGAGAGAGAGAGCAAATAAGAGAAAGAGAGAGAGAGTGTGTGTGAGTGACAAATGTCCTTCCTCTTTTATGTCACATTTACCTTTTAAAGGTGAATCACTTATTTTGCCACCATGCTGTTTGATTGGTAGTACAATATTCAGTAATGAAGCTGAACAAGAAATCTCCAGACCTCTGCTGTCTACAGACACAATCCAAAAGAATGTAATTGAAATGTCTTTTAACATTGAAGACCGTGTTTCTGTTTAAGTAAAAGAAATTGAATTTGGTATTACTGGTTGACAAATCAACCAATGGAAGCTGTGAAACATAGCTACTAGTGTTCAAAGAAATGAAATTATACATCAATTTTCTTGTTTTGATGCTGCCAAGAACTTGCAGAACACACCAAAGGTAAAAACATATTGGCATAGTCAAAATGTTGAAGAATTCATACTTCCATGAAAATTGTATATTGGTGTTAGCAGAAATGATGGGCCAATCGTGGTAACTTCTTACTTTATTATTTTCTCAAAAGAAAGGATTTGAATATATTTGCTCAATCACTTTTGTGTGGAAAACAGCAGCATATTGGAAAGACCCTGGAGACAAACCTGAAGTTTGTGTTAGACCAAGATATATCAGCCATCAAATCTGTGAAGTCAAGATTTGTTAAGATATAATATTTCAAGCAGCAGTTTGGTAATTCTATGAATTTTCTCAACAAATGCTTGACTTTACATTGAGAAATAAGATGGCTTTTGAAAGAGACAATGTTAGTTCTTCTTGTTTATAAGTCACAAAACAAATGGAAAATATTTCTACAGTTCTAAGAAAACAAGTTTCTGTGAATATCTCAGCAGTAAACCTATATTTGACAAGGAGTTTTAACAGACAGAAATATTGGGTTGTGGCTAGAACAGGACAAAAATCCCAAACAAAAAGATCCTGACATCAACCAACCAGCAATCAGGATCGGAAAAAAAAAAGAAGTGTTTATTAAACAGAAGCAAAGCTTGGTAGCTATGCTCCCAAACGATATTGCTGACCCCTAAAGGGGATTTGAGTAAACACTGAAGGAGGACCGCTTTAGATGATTTGGGTCTGACAATATTCAAGAACAGCAAGCGGCTATTTGAAAGCAATTGCAACGTGTTTCCAAATATATTCTGGAGTTCAGAAGATGAGTTTCTGAAATTTTCTAATTATGTTTTAACAAATTTCATGTAGTTTTTTTTAACAACTCATTAGCAAGAATTTCAATTTCCAATATTTATGAAAATTAGAAACAAAACAAAAAAAAGATGGAAATACTTTTTTGTGGAATTATAAGAAAAGAAATTTTGGTTAATCACAAATAAATCGAATAATATTTAGGAAACAGCCCCAAAACCTCATCAGCAACATTTTCATCGTTGTCATTTTACATTTCTTTTTCCATACTGGTATGGTAGCATATAAACTGGCCATGTCTGGCCCAAATACTCTATTTGAATTATGTTCAAACTGGTCAGAACCTGTCTCTCACATCTATCCTACAATGTCACCTCATCAAAAATCTCAAATCTACAAGATAATCCAAAAAACAATGTGAATAAATAAGTATTACATTTGATGGAATAATCTGAACTCTGAATGGTTAAACGGTATTTTTAGGCATGACAGACATCTCTCTGTAGCCTATCAAAAACTGGATACATTTTGGTATTTCAATTCAGGAAACGGGTCCACTCTATTCTGATTGTAATCTTAGACATCTTAGATCAGGTTATTGGATCAGACAAGTGGATCGGAGACCAAACATTATTGTAATTCTTGTGTTCTTTGAACTCCAAAGAGTTTATGGAACCAAATGTCTCTGAGTACTTTTAATGCTATTTTTTTTTCTACATTGAACCATAAAACACACATGTTCTTATATTGTTTTAGCACATTCAGAAATATACATTGATGGGACACTTGTAATTTAGTTCGACACAAATTTTCATCAATATATTGACTGCTCATCTTCAGGAGACATATTTCTATGCATACAAAGATATCTTTTGCCCAGGATCAGCTCAATAAATTTTTTATTTAATAACACAGACTAAATACATTTTGTCTGTGTTGTGTAATTGTATTATTATACAAAAAACTTCCTTGTTATGTTTGCAACCACTGAATAGATACAGCTATCACTCACACCGCATGCGAGTCACTAACTCTTTATCCTAAGCTAATATAGGAAAGCTGAGAAAGAAAGCCTCTGCATGGTCATTTATTCCACTAGAAATAGCAGCCATATTTTCTTCAAGTCACACTACACTCTAGAGTCTTAAAAGAGGGGGAAGAAGATGTTGGACCATATAATCTTATGGCTACAAAAAGTTTAGAAAGATATGACTTGCATGCTTTTGATCATAGGTTTGTTCATTCAAGGCTGACCCGGGGTTAAATAACTATGACCACTGCCGCTGCTGCCACCAGTAGCAGCAACACAAAGACAATAGTAATGTAGAATTTAAATGTATTTGTCCATAACAACACAGAGAGCGAACCTAACATGATAAAAATGAAAAACCACAACAAAATAAACCATTCCAGTTCTTTAAACTGGCCATATCTGGTCTAAATATTTCCCGTTTTCCATTCAAACTGGCCAGATCCAGCTTTTCACACTTATCTGACAATGTTATTCTATAGATAAACAATTGCATTTTCAAAACCTTAAAGCTATGAGATAATATCTGATTAATTAAAAACAATGTGAAGAAATAAGAATTAGATTTAAGAGAGTAATCTGGATGCTAAAGGAGGGTTGAATCAGACATGTGAGATAATCTTGTCCTGAAGAGATGAGATGGTCATGAGTGGATCACACCTTTGATCATAGGGTGTGTGTGTCCTATCTGAGCTAACCAAGGGTTAAAGTTAATCTACTACAATGACTTAAATATGTCTGCTTTGATTCTCACAAAACTTTTCGGTTTGAACAACTGACATCATCATCATCATCATCATGCCACAAAGATAGCAGCAACACGAATAAATACATAAATAGATAAACAAATCCTGAATATATATATAAAAAAAAGAAAAGAAAAGAAAAGAGCTTGGCCTGTCTGAAAATTGACAGACAGCAACGGAGATCAGTGAATTGAAGATCACAGGAGTGTGACAAAAGACTTTGATACTCAAATAATGAAAGAATAAAGAAACAACAACAATTCTTTCCACTATAACCACAAGGCCAGCAACTTTAGCAGGAGGGGGAGGGGGAGGGGCTAGTGGATAGCATCAACCTCGGTGCTCAACATCCTGGTTTTTATCAACCCTGAAAAGATGAAAGGTAAAGTCGACTGAGGCAGAATTTGAACTCAGAATGTAGGGACGGGTAAAATACTGCTAAGCATTTCGTCCAATGTACCAAAGATTCTGCCAGCTCACTGCCTTAATAATGACTATAAAGGTTCCAAATCGTGGCACAAGGCCAGCAATTTTTTTCGGGGGGGGGGGGAGTTGATTACATCGACCCCAGTATTCAACTGGTGTTTTCTAATTTCATTTACCCCAAAAAAAGAAGGGCCACGGGCTTGTCATCACCTTTGACCCTTTTCCTCTGCCAACCCACAGACTGCCCTTTGTGGATAATGTGTAACACACAAACTCAACCTCTCACTTTGTCTTGTTCTTGAACCACTAAGTTATGGGGACGTAAACACACCAACTCTGGTTGTCAAGCAATGGTGGGACACACACACATATAATGGGCTTCTTTTTAGTTTCCATCTACCAAATCCACTCACAAGTCCAAGGTTATAACAGAAGACATTTGCCTAAGGTGCCATACAGTGGGACTGAACCCAGAACTATGTGGTTGGGAAGCAAGCTTGTACCAGTATGAGCAGATAAAGAAATTTTAAATATACAACAGAACAGAACAGAAAATAGACGACAGTCGACTGTTCTGTCAATGGTGATGGGGTGTGACTGTGTGGTAAGAAGTGACAAAAAAAATATTAATCAGCTTTAATTATTGCCAAAAGGGGCTCTGTTTGTGATTAGTCAACCTGCTAGAAATAGAAGCCAAAATCTCTCTCAGATCATACTCTGCTATGTTCAGGAAACGAAAAACAAGTTGGAATAGAAGTTTTAAATGATTTAGTTATACATGCTACTAAAAACAAAAGAAAAAGAAAACGAGTGGTAACTGTTAAAATGCTTTTGATCATAGGTCGGCTCACTCAGAGTCAACCTAGGGTTAAACCGTTAAAATGCTTTTGGAGTTGGCCTTGAGGAGCAAACATCACCACCACCACCTCTGATGCTCACCACTCCACAAACACCAATGATGCTGACCACCACCACTACTACTATTATTACTACTTTAAAATAACAAACAACCCCCTCCATGTTATGTACTCAGATATATTTCTGTAACTGATACACAACCGAAGCAAGATTTTGCCAATGTTCATCTCCCTTACTGAAACTTTATCTTAAACCACTTAGATGTTCTCCTTAGATATTCCCAAACTGCTAACTTAACAAACTACATTCCTCCTCCTCCTTCTTCTTCTTCTTCTATTTTTCTCCTTCAGATCCATCTGAAACGTTATCCTCCAAATCCCAAATTTTTCGTTTAATCTCAACTCTCCTAGTGGTCCTGAAATTCTAGAAATCTTGTTTATATTTGGTCAAATGATATTTTTGTTTTTATTTTCTTTTAGTAATTCCACTTTTAATCTTCGCACTTTCCTCATCCAACGGTGATGTGAAGAAGAAAAGGAGATATTTCTTTTTTCTCTCCTAAATCTGTTTGTAAAGAAATGGTTGTCTCATTCTGTGTCAGATTTAACTTTGGTTTCCAAGGATTTTTTTTCTTCCAATTTCAGGGCCAACAAAAAAATAATGAGTCTTATTGTCAAAACACTCTTAAGGGATCACCATCTAAATTAGAAGTAGTAACGAGAGGGGGGATGGATAGATGGAGGGATGAACTTCTGATGGACACAGAGGGACGTTGTCCTGACCTGGAACGTATTTTTCTCTTTGAGCCCTGGGACTCAATAACATCAGTTGTCCAGTTTCCATGGCAACTAAATGACCAAAATCACAACATTCTCCTTGAATGGGATGCTAGTTCATTGCAGCCCAGACACTATAGGCCAAACTTGTATTCAAACCATAAAGAGAAAGTCTTAAAGCATCCTCCAGTGATGGAAGTTGGGTCTGTAGGCCAACCTCGTCTCATTGAATAGCGTTTTATATTGGTGAGTTGCAAGCGATTTATTTGCACTGCACCATGGTACCTTTACGCAGGCAGATAGACTGTGCAGACAAGAGTTAAAAAGTCTTGGATATATATATATACACACATGGTAGACATTGTACAGTCTCCAGTGTTGTGATACAAACCATTAACCCTCCAGTGAGCTCAACAGCAACAATCTTCATTGTCCCTCCCTGCCATCTCTCTCTCTCTCTTTCTAATGTAATAATAATAATTCTCGTAAACCAGACACACTACATAAAAACCTGTAACAACAAAGTCCTTATCTAAAAATACCAACACAAAACAACTGCTTTGTCTGGCAGACAATGACTGAGGTCTGGTAACAGTTATTATTAGTATTATTATTATCATCATCATCATCATCTTCTCTTGTTGCTTCCCTTTATTAAAACATTAACAGCACTGTAATATAAGAGATCTGACACACAGAAGCAGCAGCAGCAGCTATTACAGCACTAATTAATACAGCACGACAAAATAATTTGCTTTCCTTCCTTCTTTCTTTTCTTTCTTTCTTTTTTTAATAAAAGCAAATTATGATATCAAGTTCTTTTCAATTATCTGTTTCATTAACTGTTATATCTCGTTAAAGGGGGGACATGGCATGCTGTTGCAATGAGAAATGATCACGGACATCATCTGGAGACCAAAGAAAATATGGCTTCCCAAGAATTTATTACACAGCTACTGGTTTTTTCTTTCTTCCTATAAATCTTCTTTTCTTTTTACCAGATGCACAGATCCCTACACTTAAGGGAAGTGGGGGAGGGTTACTGTTTGACCCCAGGTCAGCTCATATTGAGCAGAACTAGGATCAAAGGTAGAACACTGGTTTTTATATATCAGGAACTATACTGTATGTGATTCGGGGGAAGGTTTGGCTGCAATTTCTAGCAAACCAAGTAACTATGCTGAGGCTTTTTAATGGCTTTTGTGTTTTTCTAAGGTTATTAACAGTGTCATAAGCAAAGTGAGACGGTTTTGGTTGGAACTGAAATTGCATTAGAGACTCAACTCTTCAGATCTTACCACAAAACCAAAAGACTATAAGAATCTACCATACATTTCGTCTTTTACTTTCAAAAATATTATGACCATCATTGTAATCATTTTAGCATTGCTTTTCTCATTCTCACATGCATCAGATGGAATTCCCTGAGGTAGATTTTTGTCCACTGGATGTTGGGGGAGGACAAACATAGACACACAAACATATACACACATATATATATATATATATATATATATATATATATATATATATATATATATATATATATATATATATATATACGACGGGCTTCTTTCAGTTTCCGTCTACCAAATCCACTCCTAAAGTTTTGGTCGGCCCGAGGCTATTAGAAGACACTTGCCCAAGGTGCCACGCAGTGGGACTGAACCCGCAACCATGTGGTTGGTAAGCAGGCTACTTACCACACAGCCACTCCTGCGCCTAAGGCTGTTCCTCATTTTTTTTTTCAATCTATGAGGAAATTGGTAAATTAGGCATTTGTCAGGCTACTACATAGGTTTATGCATATTGTAATGGATACACGGTTCTGTGGAGTTATGGTTTTTCAGAGACAGAGCTACATTCCATGTGCATTATTATGGACAGGAGAAAGAATGTATTGACTAAGGACGGCCACAGTGTTTTGGGAGAAAAGAGGTCTACAGACACTTTTAGAATATTTAATAAATTGAAAACCAAATGAAGAATAAGAAAAAATCCTACAGAAGATATATGGCAAAAGAAATGAGGATAGAAAATGGACATAAATGAATTAGTGATGGCAGCAGAGGAAGTGGTGAAGGTGGAAGAGAGTAGATGGTACTAAAAGAAAAAAAAGAAAAAAGAGTCTGGAACAAAAATTCCAAGTTAAATTCAATTCAAATATGCAATAAAAATGAAGATAAAGAAAAAACCAAATCACAATATTGTCACTTTTTTTTTTTTTATGAGAATGTTCTTTAATAAGTGTAAAACAAAATGTAGCATAAAATAATAAGTAAAATAAACAAACTGGTGTTACTTCCTTAAGTTGATATTTATCAAACCGTAATTAGTCTCCTTTCATATTCAACAGCCATTCACTTTAATTCAATCAGCAGATGTGGATACACACACACACACATATATGTATATATATATATATATATATATATAAAAGACACAAATACAAGTTAATTCCCCCCTCCCCGCAATTCCTCCACCACTATAACTCTCACCAGCCACCATCTATTTATTTAGCATAAATATACTTTAGTTTTGTATTTTGGTATCCACCATGCCTCACCACCCTCATGCCCAATAGCTAATGTTTTTGAAGGATAACAGCTGAAAGGTCAAAAAAGTAAATAAAATTCAAACAAAAGAAAAACATAATATAGCTAATTAAATTGTTTTGATGAAAGACTTCAGATGTCTAGTTATAGCCTACCAAAAGTGTGGTGCTGTTTTTTGTTTTGTTTTTCGGTCTATTGAATTCCTTGAAGAACGCAGACAACAAAAACCATGCCATGATAATCAATTTATACCTAGAGGTTGGAATACAGTAGTTATACCATAAAGATTTTAAAATTCCGCAGTTCTATAAAATTTACAACATAAACACGATTACATTTTACAAATGTATTTTTATGTCATACATATACGTGTGTGAGTGTGTTTGCATGTGTGTGTGTGTGTGTGTGTGTGTGTGTGTTTGTGTGCGTTAGTGTGAGTGTGCCAGCATCACATATCCTGTATATTTATTCAAAACAACAGAAATTATTTTATTTCACCAAACATATAATAACTCCAAGAAAATGACATTGAAATGTGTGTGTATGTGTGTATGGATAACAAGAGAGATAACGACTAAGTAAAACAAATTTTATTCAAATTACCTCGAAATACACGAAAGGAAAAATCCTGCGAAATCCAAAAACCCAAACACAGCAAAAAAAAAAAGTAAAAAACAAAACAAAACAACCAAAACCTGATTTCTATAAATCTGTTATTCAATATTCCACAAAACAAAAGAATCACAATGATTGCAATTATTATTATTATTATTATTATTATTATTATTATGACCATCATGTAGCTGAAATCTATGAGAGGAGTTATTACTAAGCTCTATTCTAAATTACCTGACAATTAACCTCACTTGTTTTATTCCAAGATTCTTCCCTGCCATCTTTCCATGGGTCAGTCCATTTCCTCATTGTTTTCAATTACTTTCGTCTTTCTTTTGTTCCTTTCCTTGTTTTAGTCAACAGACAGTGCTCATGCTGGGGCCATACCCTGAAGAGTTTCAGCTGTTCATGCTCACCTCCTCGCTACTTATTTTTAAGTCTCTATTTCCTCCTTATCCACCTTCTCGTACCTCAATGGTAGACACTGTCACTTCATCACCACAACCCTTTCTCCTTTCCCTGTAGGAGTAGCCATGTATCTCCTCCACAGTGAGACATCTATTCCTGTCTCCCTTATCATATTTTGGCCCCTTGTCACCTGCCAGAAAGCCATCTGTCTCTATGCCACACCCCAACTCAGACAAGAGTCTGGTGAATTACCTGCTGACCTCACTAGTTCTAGTGGCAGAAGAAGAAAAAATGTACCCCAGTACCATTGCAGGGTGGTTGGCATTTGGAAGGACATGTAGCTATAGAAATCATGTCAAGGCTTGGAGCAGTCCTTAGGCTTGCTGAGTCCTGTCAAACCAGTCAACCCATGCCAGCAAGGAAAATGGACATTAAATGACGATGATGGTGATGACTCCATGATTTAGAGAGAGGGGGAAGGAGAGAAAGAAACGCTTATCTGGTTGGCTCTCTATAAGTTGATTAGTACTTTCTGACTGTGAGATGCCACTAGCAAAGCAAAAGTCACTAAAAGGCATTTATTACACACCACCAATCTCCACAAGTTACAAATGATAAACTGAACAGTGAACAGCTCTGAAAATTCCAATTACTTTCCAAAAATCAATAGATAACCAAACCAAACAGTTCTACTTGCAACTACACGCACACACACACAGAAAAGCTATGTCTATGAAGTGAATTCAAATTATTTGATGAGTTATCTTGTTTCTGTAAAATAAATCAATTCTTCCTCATGGAGGCATCTATTGATGAGGATTGGTAATAGGAAGAGCATCCAGCCATAGAGACTCTGTCTGAATAGGTTTTGTCTGATCCATGCAACGATAGAAAAGTGTACATTAAAGCAATGATGGTGTGGGTACTTAACATATATCAGTATAATGTACACTGGGATTAAACATTGTCTGATATAGAACTCTTTCGTACATTGGGTCTCACCGAGGCGATGACTACTGACCGAGACCTTTGGAAATGTGCTGTGCGTGAGAAGACCCGGCAAGCCAAGTAAGATCGTTGCCAGTGCCCCTGGACTGGTTCTTGTGCGGGTGGCACATGAGATGCACCATTTTGAGCGTGGCTGTTGCCAGTACCGCCTGACTGGCTCCCATAGGACTTTCGAGCGAGATCGTTGCCAGTGCCCCTGGACTGGCTTGTGCGGGTGGCACATAAAAGACACCATTTCGAGCGTGGCCGTTTTCGTGCGGGTGACACGTAAAAGCACCCACGACACTCTCTGAGTGGTTGGCGTTAGGAAGGGCATCCAGCTGTAGAAACTCTGCCAAATTAGACTGGAGCCTGGTGTTGCCATCCGGTTTCACCAGTCCTCAGTCAAATCGTCCAACCCATGCTAGCATGGAAAGCGGACGTTAAATGATGATGATGATGATGATGATATATCGTTGTGCCATTGTCATCATCATGACCCCCTTCGGTCATGAATGACCATGGGATTGCACCTAGAAAGTTACCCTCCAAGGCACAAGTCCGGGCAAGGTTGTTTATGGAAGACCAGCAGTCGCCCATACATACCGGCCTCCCCTCTCCACACCATTGATGTTATGCAAGAGAAAGGCAAAGGGGCCAATACAGCTTGGCACCAGTGATGTCGCAACTCATTTCTACAGCTGAGTGAACTGGAGCAACGTGAAATAAAGTGTCTTGCTCAAGAACACAACACACAGCCCGGTCCAGGAATCGAACTCACAACCTCATGATCGTAAGCTCAATGCTCTAACCACTGAGCCATGCGCCTTCACACAGTATATATATATTATCATAAAAGGTGAGAGCTACTTAAGGAGCTTGTAACTGTCAACCTTTGTAATGCATGTGTGTATAAGTGTTAAAAGCAAAATGGAGATGATCCACCAAGCTATGTTTTATGCCCAAACAAGTTCAAGGTGCCTAACAGGAACCACCAGTTCCCAGATATCCTTATAAAGGTTGATGGAAAGAATCTCAAGCATGTGAACTCATTTTGGCAATATGGTGAGGTCAAATGCATCTTCCCTATATTACAGGGAAAGCTGCCAGTGCATTTGGTGAACTCCATCGTCATTTCTGGAATGAGATGAGCATAAAACTAGTATCTTGGACTTTACACAGGTTGTACATCAACCAACCAGATATCTTTTATAAAGGCTGTCTTTAAGCAATCTTTGGTTACAATCTTGAAAGACAATCACAAGTCTGCTGGGTTGGTCATGTCATCAGAACGAATGACTAAAGAATTCCTAAAGTTACCATGCATTGCTAGCTTGACAGTGGACACAGAAACTTTGGATGGCTATGGCTCAGGTATAAAGGTAAATTGAAAAGTATTCTTTTAGCAATCAATATGCCTTATGAGACTGTTGAGAATGTGGTTCTGGAAAGGAAAGAGTGGAGATCTGTGTGGAAAGAGGTGAGGGTTGGTGACAGGAGGGGCATCTGGCCATTAAAAAATCTACCTCAACAAATTTTGTCTGAGCCATGCTAGAATAGAAAAGTGGCCATTAACCCTTTCATTGCTGTATTTATTTTGAGATGCTCTGTGTTTCTTTCAATTAATTTTAAATATAACAAAGAATTTGGTAAAATAACTTTGTTATCATTAAGCTGGTTTCAGCCGGGTTGGTAGTGAGAGGGTTATATGATGATGATGATGACGATGATAATGATGACATTTTCAAGCTGTCCTAAGAAACTTATGACAACAGTGAAGCGTATATTGGAACACAAGTGTACTGCAGCAGCACTATGATTGTAAATGTCTGCTCAAAGTCAACAAAATAACAAAAAGAATCAGAGTGTTCATTTAGTAATTCCAAACACATGCCTAGTTCTCCGGTAGAGCAGACTCTAAGTGTTTGCTATTTACCTTCATTTTTCTCTTCCATTAACTCTGTGAGCCGTTCTGCTGCTTTTTTCATCTGATCTGTAAGTTCTCTGATTATATAAATACTCCATTGCTATCCATTAAATAGAGAAACAGACATCAGAATAACCAAAGCAGTTCTTAGACCTTTTAGCTTTATAAGACATTTTCTGCAGCTGAAGACTGAGTCAGCATGGAACAATACCTTTTCTGCCAGTCATTTTCTTTATTTAGAAGACACCTGTATAAATGTTTTAGCAACATTTTGTCTGCTATTGTCACTAAGGGCCAACATTCCAATATCATTACACCATTTTCTCGTGTGACATCCAAACTTCCCTTCAGCATCAGGTTTTGTTATTCTAAACATTACAACTTTGCAGCTTTCATCTGTTTTCCTTATCACACTCTCGTATACCTGGCTTTTAACAGTCTCTCTTTCTCGTTTAACCTCTAAATCCACCTCTCTTAACTTTCTTACACTACTTACTTATCTTTTAATGTGGGGAAGATATTTATAGAAAGAAAAATAAATTAACTGACAGCTGCCATTCGACAAAATTCTTGGATATATACAAAAAAAGAAATAATAATAATAATAAAAGTAATATTTACAAAAAGCAAAAAGACAATTTAGGATTTCTAAGTAAGATATTGATCCTGAAAAACACAAAAACAACAATAAAAAGAATTAGTTCAAATTGAGTTGTAAAAGAAAATTAGTTCATTTTTCTTTGTTCAATTGAAGAGAAATGAAGATAATTTGATGCCAATGCAGAAATGATCTTCCACAGGAAAATAATACCATGAAATACTTTAAAAAATATTCTTTAACCATATTATAATAAATAGACTGGTTTTTATTGCGTGAAATAAAGGATTAATTTCCAGCCTGAACTCAGTGTTTCTTTGAAGTGGGTGAGTTAGCCAAAACAAAACTCAACCAAAACATTGCAACTATTTTCAATCAAGCCTCACGTTCTTAAATAGAATCTTTCTATTTTGGAACTACACACACACAATTATTTTATGTACATATAATATTATATATATATATATATATATATATATATATATATATATATATATATATATATATATATATATATATATCTTATATAAATTATTTCTTTTAATGGTGAAACCTTTAGTAGATAAAGCTGTATATAACAGCATGTAGAATATTAGGTTAAAGAACCCCTTGGTGAAGAAATATTGAAGGTTACCTCCACCCACAGGACACAAACCCTTATCTTCTGTAAACATGACAGACACAATACATATATATATATATATATATATATATATATATATATTATATATAGGCAGAGGAATGGCTGTGTGGTAAGAAGCTTGCTTCTCAACCACATGGTTCTGGGTTCAGTCTCGCTGCGTGGCACATTGGGCAAGTAACTTCTACTATAGCCACAGGCCTACCAAAGCCCATTATGTATATATATATATGTGTGTGTGTGTGTGTGTGTATTTGTTGTTTGCCCCCCCCCCATCGCTTGACAACCAATGTTGGTGTGTTTACGTCCCTGTCAATTAGCGGTTCAGCAAAAGAGATCGATAGCATAAGTACTAGGCTTACAAAGAATAAGTTCTGGGGTTGGCTTGTCAGACTAAAGGTGGTGCTCAGGCACAGTCGTAGTCAAATGACTAAAACAAGTAAAAGAATATATATATATATATATATATATATATATATATATATATATATATATATATATACACACATATATATATATATATATATATATAGGAAAATGAAAAATAATAATAAGGCAGAATGCTAAACTGGAAGCATATTTTAATAAAGATTTCTAACCGGCTTTCATTGCATAGCAAATTTTCAAGAAGAGGGAGAATGAAAATGTTTTTTACAAAGAAGTACAAAATGAAGAAAATAATACATTAAAAAAATAATATATAAAAAAATAAATATACCAATACATTATATTGTCTTTGAGCTTTTAAAGTTCAATGGTAATTCATGTAGATAATGGTTGGAAAAATAAGGATGCATGGGAATTGAGAGTTGTGTTAGGTTTAAAAAAAGGGTTAAAAGTTTGTGTTAAGCAGGAAGTGTGGTGTCAAAACAGGAAGTGTGTGTAAGGGGAGACAAATCTTTTTAGTTGGAGTTATGAACTTTTTTTCAACAGGAAGTTTATGTCATAACTCCAACCAAAAAGATTTGTCTCCCCTTACACACACTTCCTGTTTTGACACCACACTTCCTGCTTAACAAACTTTTAGCCCTTTTTTTAAACCTAACACAACTCTCAATTCCCATGCATCCTTATTTTTCCAACCATTATCTACATGAATTACCATTGAACTTTAAAAGCTCAAAGACAATGTAATGTATTGGTATATTTATTTTTTTTAATATTATTTTTTTATATATTATTTTCTTCATATTGTACTTCTTTGTAAAAAACATTTTCATTCTCCCTCTTCTTGAAAATTTGCTATGCAATGAAAGCCGGTTAGAAATCTTTATTAAAATATGCTTCCAGTTTAGCATTCTGCCTTATTATTATTTTTCATTTTCCTATTATTTCTCCACGTGCGGTTAACACAACTCCACTATTTACTGACTTATATATATATATATATATATATATATATATATATATATATATATTTGAATATAAGTCTGCTTGCTGGATTAGAGCTTGCATAGGTTCAAATGACAACAATGTGCATTGAATGTAAAATCATTGATGCTACTGATGATGATGATGATGATGAGAGTTGATGGTAGTGGAAGTAATTACAATTTGTCAAAGTCAACTTTATGTGTGTCATCATCCTTCTGGGGATGCTAAGAGCAGATACCAGTCAAATACTGGGGAAAAAAACTCTAATTGGTTATTCCACTACCTACCCCCCACCATCACCACTACAGCCACCACTCAGTATTTGCGATATTGTTGCCTATGTTAGAAATCATTATTACTTATTATAAAACAGTAAAAATGACTGAAGAATTTTTTCTTTTTATTATTCTTTTAATGTCTCTGAAAACGTGACAGTTTGTGATATTTTAGAATGGTTTTGATAACTCAAGTTTCAGATTTAACGAGGATTGTTGATGCTCTTTGCTGCAGCTGTTGCACAAACATACGTTCATACATGCATAGATACATGAATGCATACAAATATGCATGCACGCATTTGTACCTACATGCAGACATATGCATACATACATTCACACATGCAGATATGCATCCAAGCATTTACATATACCACATGCATAGACTACAGATTCATAAATGTAAATATACACACGTACATTTATACATGCAGTCATTTTACATATAAATATAAGCCTTCAGTCAGTCATACTTAAGCATACATATGCACATCTATACAAACACCCAGTCATACAGTTATACACACATATACAGTAATATATAGACATACAGTAATTCATACATGCAGACATTTACACAGAAATTCAGTCAATTTTACTTATAAATACACACACATATTCATACAAACATCACATAGATACATACACACAAACAATATATCTAGTCATACATACAAATATATATATATATATATATATATATACACACACACACACACACACACATACACACACACACTCACACACACCTAACTGATCAATTAAAAACTATAAAGTGAAATCTGAGACAAACTTCATTATCGTTTCCAAATTTTTACTCAATAATCTCTGTCGGATTTGATTTGGCTTTATCTGTCTTACATTTATTATTGCAAGAATATTGCCGCCACCACTGCCACTGTCACCACCACTGCTAGCATCATCATCATCATCATCGCCGTCGTCGTCAGTGGCATCAGCAGCAGCAATGGATTATGGTCACCTTTCCTGGGTGGGCATCAATGGGACAAAGTGAGAAATGTCATTGAGGGGCTCTTTTAGAAGATCTTTGAAGGCTTCATGATGATGATGATGATGATGATGATGGAGGAGGAGGAGTTGGAAGAGAGAAATTTAACAATGCTTTATGAAAGCATAAAAAATAAAATTTACAAACAAAGCACACATCGCAAATCGAGCTGAGAGACTTAATCCATCTTTAAAGACACTTAGAACCAAAAGGAAGAACTCTCTCTCTCTCTCTCTCTCTCTCTCTCTCTTTCCGTCTGTGTCTGTCTGTCTTGTATGAAAAAGATCAGTGTTTCTTTTCCATTTAACTAATTGACAGAAGCCAGGTAAATGTAAACTTCAGCATTAGACAGAAAAAAACTCCACAGACTGTTAATCAAGGTACCGTGTGGTTTGGTTCTTAGCGAGACAGCAGCACTAATGTCTGTGTTTGGTTTTGTCAAGTTTGTTGCCAGAAAAACGAAAGGCAGCGGATGAACGTGAATTAAAACGTCAAGATTTCTTCACTGTTAATGTTCTGTCTTCATAACAAACAACATTTGTCAGGGATACCATTCCGTTGACTCTCTAAGGAAACTCTTCATACTTCTTTAACATGAAAGATAATGTGTGTGTGTGTGTGTGTGTGTGTGTGTGTGTATGATTGTATGTATTTCTTGTCTTTTTGTCATGCATATGAGTCTTCTGCAACGCCTTTAAGTCAGCACATTTACAGCCAGCCATTGAAAATAGGTAACAGATCTGTTTATTATATAATTCAGTAAGATTCGCTACCTGAGAGAGATAGATCGGCATTCCTCTCTGGGAGGTAATAAAAGATATTTGTCACAAAAACATTAATGCCATGAAGTCAGGCAAGGGGCGGGGGTAACCAATGGCTTTTTATGAGTCACTTATGGTGCCTGGAAGCATTTATGTTACAACAATAGCAACAGAAATAGCAACAGTAAGCAAGAGAGAGGAATGACCTATATGGTGAAAAACTGTCTCAGAAAATAATCTAGAACAAAAAGAAAAGAAAAAATAAAGGAAAAGAAAACATTAACAAAACAATAAGACACATGTAAACAAAACTTATCTCATGGTATTCTTGTTTCACTCCACCATACATAAATACATACATATGCACATACATACATACACACACACACCTAACTATATTTATACATATATATTTATATATATATATATATATATATATATATATATATATATATGTCTGTACATATGTATATTTGTACACTCAGGCATATATACCTACACATATAAACACATACATATGGAGTGAGAGAAGATTTTTCTCAATCTCAATTATTTTATTTCTTATATTTCTCCAGAACACAGCTAAAATATTTGTTATCTTATTTAACGACACTTGAACTTTCACAATAATGACATTTTCCAAAAAAAGAATTAACTAACAAGCTGCCTTCCTTAATCTCTACTTAAGGAAAAAAGATACACCAACTGAAAACCCCAACGAGAGAAATACAAATATGAAATAACATAGTTTATTATTATCGTTATTATTGTTGTTTTTGCTTTTTGTTTTGTCGAGGTTGTTAACAACAACAATATTAATATTTAATAACACAAACAATAATAATAATAATAATAGTTCTAAAAGAAGGTATTTGGTCTCTTTATAAACAAATATGAAACTGAGTCAGAGAGTACCAAAATATCTTGAATTGTTCTTGAAATAGAAAATAGAAATATAGAGAAAAAAGAGAAGAGAAATGAGTATCGTTAGGTGTGAAATAGTTGGTTAATGGTGGCGCTAGAGTAAGATTCTTGAGGAATAAACCCACTCATAGCTGCAGGGTTAAGAACTAAAGCTAATATTTTAGTATATTTACTTTAGTCATTAGTCATACTAGCTTCACTCAAGTAGAAAAGAAAAAGGCGAGGGAGGAGATGGAGAAGGGGTTTGCCAATGATTCAACAGCAAGATAAAATTTTGGGTCTGAGAGTTGAGAGTTCGACTCCTTGTCATATCGATAAGAGTGTGGGTGGGTGGGTGATTGGGGATGTACCTTGACAAAATGTATCCGTAGACATTTGAACTAGATTGGCAAAATTAGTCAAAAAACAACATCCAGCCATCCAGTCAGTCTGGAGTGGAATTAAAGAATTGGGTGGAAGTAACAAGAGAGGCACAGTCTCAGAGCTGTAGTCTTAGAAAGCAGGACTGCAGTGCTATGTTTGGTGAAGGATTTAACTCTTTCGTTACTGTATTTATTTTGAAATGCTCTGTGTTTCTTTCAAAATTGTGACTAGGGTTTGGTGGGAGGTTTTAATTCAAAACTTATGAAAACAAGACATTTGTCCTCAGAGCCAGAGCTGGTTTCAGCCGGGTTGATAATGAAAGGGTTAAGGTAACAAATAGTAGCAGGGACAACAAAATGCAAAGAAATGGCTAGAACCAGTCACTTTTGCCCCAAAATTTGAGTCTTTGCTGCAGTACTTAGTCTCACTTAAAGATTTTCAAGATTTTATGTCTTGTAAAAAAAAAAAAAAAAATAAAAACAGCCTGTTATTTACACATCCACAATTATAAGTATTCCAATAACACTTCAAAATTTTTAGTAAAACTTTTACATTACATTAAAAAAAAACTAAAACATAAAATCATTCATGGTAATATATCACAACTATTAGCATGATCATTATTATTATTATTATTATTATATTTTAAAGGATTGACGTAACTCTTCACAAAGGTAAATTATTATTATTTAAATTTCACAGAAGTCTACTTGGCCTTTCATTCTTTCAGGGTTGAGAAAAATAAGTACCTGGTGAATACTGGGGTTGATGTAATCAACTTACCCCTTCCCTGAACTTGCTGGCCTTGTGCCAAAATTTGAAACTATTATCACCATTACCATTATTATTATTATCATTATCGAATGTGTCTGAGTTTATTAGCTACATTTCTATAGCTACACACACACACACACACAAGATATTTCAACTAAACAGCCATTAAAATGCTACTCAACACATTGTTACCATCATTAACATTTTATGAACATTAGTTTTCTCCATACTTGTCTGGTTATGAAGTGATTCTTGAACATTGCTACATTTTATCTTTCGTCTCATTTCTTCTATGGTTTCATAACCAACTCTATAATGTTCGAATTTATCCTTAAAGTTTTCCTCTCACAACAAATACTAAAATATAGAATAGAGATGTTTCCGATAGTCTCAAGAGAGTAATAACTCCCAGTGCTTCAGTTCTGGTTTTTATGGCACAAAAACAAACAAACAAACAAACAAACAAAAACAAAATAGGAGTTGAATTTCTTTCAGGATAAGACACCAGTCTATTTACCAATAAATGGTGCTGCTGTTCCTCTTGGAGAGATCTAAACACTGTAAAGAACACAGGCCTGTACTCCATAGTTCTTAGCAACCTTTGTCATAATTTGCCTCGTTATTTACTAATAAAGATGAAAGAAAAAAAAATTGAGTTTTAAAACTGATGTTTTTAAATCTCAATTTTTCTTGTTTATTTCTGTCAACAGACAATTTTTCTCATTTATTGGTTTTAATTAAAATTCAAAGATTAATAAAGTTGAGTCCACTCTAGTGAACTATTATCAACAACTCAATATCCCCCACTCTCTCTCTCTCTCTCTCTCTTACTGGTTTTGGTCATTAGACTGTGGCCATGCTGGGGCATGCTTCGAAGAATGTTAGTTGAACAACTCAACCTCAGTACTTCAGCAGTGCCCCAGCCTGGCCGCAGTCCAATGATGGAAACTCGTAGCAGAAGAAAGAAGTCTACGTCAAGACTAAAAAGTATACACAGTCCTGTAGAAGTCTGGGAATATTTATTCTTAGTATTAACAGTTGCAGGGAGTAAGAAGGGGTCAAACGTGACCCCAAACTCCCAACTGACAAATTCTTTTATTTGTCTTTCTTTCAATAGCTTGTTTCTGGAGGAGGAAAAGATGGGGGGGGGGGGGGAGAGATTGCAAATATTTTTGTACATTTTGTTGTAAAAAAAAAAAAACCTAAACAAAATTGGAATTTCAATGTATGTCCCACAGAAATATATATATATAACAGATATTTATAAACACACACACATATACATACATACACATACACACACACACACACACACACACACACACATATATATATATATATGCATGCATACAAATATTTATACATACATATATGCACATACACAGACACACACACACATAAACATACATACACACATATATATATGCATACATACAGATATTTATACATACATATATATTCATACACACCACAAATACACACACACACACACATACATACATAGGTACGTACATAAGTATTAGTTTTTTGCAAGTGCTTGGGTGAAACCATTTTTATCATCTCCGATATTTTGGCTTCTTAAATATTAAAAAAAAAACAAGAAAGAATACATAATAAACAAATAAAGAAAAGTAATAAAAAATTAAAAACAAAAACAAAACTGATTTTTTTTTTTTCTTCTTTTTCTTCTTCTCATAACCTCAACTCCAACCTTTAACCCCTATCTGTACCAATCCGCTAAGCACCCGAACTAACCCCAGAAAGGGATAAAGAAAAAGAAAAAGACAAACCTCAACAGTTTAAAAAAAAAAACAAACAATACATTAAAAGGAGTAAAAAAAAAAGGTAAAAGACAAACAGTTCTTGTTGGAATGGAATCGAGTAAAAACTGACAGAATGGAACTGAAGTGAACCAAACCAAACCAAGAATGGAACTTGGGGTTTGTTTCTGTTTGTTTATTATATATTTAAAACTTCCCTTTTTTTTTTCTCTCCTTTTTTTTTTACATTTTACTTTACTTTGGACAGCATAGATGATGATGATGATGATGATGATGATGGTGATGATGATGGTGATGATGATGATGATGATGATGATGATGATGATGATGATGATGGTGATGATGATGGTGATGATGTTGATGATAGTGGTAGTGATGATGATTTTGATGATGATGGAATGTTTTGACTTGTTTATTTGTTTTAATTGTTGCAAGCCAGCAATTGATTGTGCAGCTTTCATGCTTTTCCTTATCACTCACTAACCATTTAACTATGAAGCCCTTTGCACACATGTGTGCACGCATGCACACATGTGTGTGTGTGTGCATGCATGTCTATGTGTGTGTGTGTGTGTGTACACACACATATATATACGTGCATGTGTGTGTGTACATTTCTTAATGATGCATATTGATAAAAAACCCACCAAAAGCCAATATTTTCAAATAAAATATAATAAAGCAAAACTGTGTGTTATTAGTTTCCTGCTGAGTTGGCACAGACAATCCCTTGTTTGAGTCACCCATCAGAAATGCACTGAAGCAGTGCTTGAGTCCATTGTAAACCAGTAAAGCAAAGACAATACTGTTCATCAATTACGATATTAGACATAAAATATAAATAAGTCCCGCATCTATTCACATAGAAAATATGATCCCTGAATTAAGTCTAACCTTTAGTAAGAAAACATCAGTTCAGGTTTTAACCTCTTAAATCCGGTGCTCCATGGTTCAACAAACGCCATGGCCTGGCATGTTTTAGATTTTTGGCTTAAGGCTTTATATGAAATGGGTGATTTGATAGACTCTGTTCAGTTGGAGGATGCGGACAATTTGACTGACTGTGGTGAGCTGGAGGACTGTAGGCAATTTGACTGGCTGTAGTGAGTTGGAGGACTGTAGGCAATTTGACTGGCTGTAGTGAGTTGGAGGACTGTAGGCAATTTGACTGGCTGTAGTGAGCTGGAGGACTGTAGGCAATTTGACTGGCTGTAGTGAGTTGGAGGACTGTAGGCAATTTGACTGGCTGTAGTGAGCTGGAGGACAGTTTGACAGGTTGCAAAATTGGGCAATTTGACAGGATCTGACAAGTTGGAAGATTGTGGACAGTTTGAGAGGATCTGTTGGGTTGGGTGACCATTTGAATCATCAGAGCATGCCATGGTCCTCTGATTAGTTGGATGATTCTTTCTAATTCATCCCAGCATCAAAGGCAAACACAGAATTTAACTGCTATAAATTAGTGATACTACTACAATACACAAAATATTTTATCAAATTTTTAATACAGTTTCTAATAATATTTAATTATAAAAATATAAAATGATTTTTTAACCATTGAATGGCTAGGAGGATACGTCTGAGTAAGATAGGAATCAAAGAAATCCACAGATGAAAAAAATGGTCGAGAGCTACTGATCTAACTCATGCTAGCATGGAAAAGCAGACGTAAAACTGAATGGACAACCTGTCCTCTGAGAACCATTGCCTTAGTGTATCCACCCAGCAGGTCATGGTATCCGGCATTAATATTTGATAGTAAGCGAGTGCCTTGTGGTCTTGTTGTTTTATTACAACGAGACCACAAGATAGACAACAGCAACGGTTGCATATATTGCTGCCATTAATGGATGTCTCCTCTGGCTTGGTATTTTTACGATGCCCATGACCTTTGCTAAATCCACTTGCCCTGTTGCAATCGATGCAGCTTCTGTTGAGTTTTAACTGATCTCACTTTTAATTAATGTCTGCAGGAAAAAACATTTGCGGAACCAAGCAGTATATATCTCACAGTGAAGAAGAATAAATAAAGAATCAAATGAAATTGCCATTTCCATATTCCGAAAATGTTGGAAATCAGGAAAAGAAAAGCAAACACAACAAAAAGAAAAAGAAGAAAAAAAAACGGTAAAGAAATATTTTTGATACATAAATTGCAAAACATCAGGGAAGTAGTCAACTGGAACTACAAGTGCGCACACACACACACACATGCACACCCACACACACACTTTACTAACACTGTAAAGAGGGGTTGTGGATCACTATACACCTCACCGTCTGTTAAGCCATTAATGCAGTATACATACACACACACCTGTTATCTTTTACTTGTTTCAGTCATTAGACTGCGGCCATGCTGGGGCACCACCATTCTAAAAATCACACAAGCAACTCATTTGACAAGTTTCAGCATATTTACCACCAACCTTAATTTCACTGACAAAATCTGACAAAAACATTAACCCTTTCGTTACTGTATTTATTTTGAGATGGTGGAATATTTTAATTGAAAACTTATGAAAACAAGACATTTATACTCAGAGCCAGAGCCGGTTCGGTAACGAAAGGGTTAAGCTGTATTTCACATCTTTTAGTAGCTCAGTGTGTGTGTCCCTCCTTGTATTTATCTCCATACCACTTGGCACCTGATGTTGGTTTTTTTTTTTTTTATGATAAAATAAGTACAAGACTTAGAAGACAAGTTCTGGGGCCAATTTGCTTGACTAAACCCATTAAGGCAGTGCTCCAGAATGGCTGGAACATGTAACAGCTAAAAGCTATACCACAAAGCATTTCTTTTCTAGCTGCTGACGGCCTATTGAGTCAGTAAATTCACTGCCCTCACTTAAGTCAGTGTCACCAGAATGTAGGGCTGTGTTAAGATCCTAACTGCGGAAAAATTAAGCAGAGACAACAAAACAAACAAGTCTTTGGCTAATAATGTTGTTTGCATTTTCATGACTGTTATTCTTCACATTTTAGTAGCCCAGCTGATTGGCTGGCAACCAGGAAAAGAGGATTTTGGAAATAACAAATTAGACTTGGAATTCCAAAGAGGCTCTTTGCTGCTCTCTCTCTCTCTCTCTCCCCCCTTCTATTTTTCTCTCTCTCTCTCTCTCTCTCTCTCCCCACTCCCAATCTCTTCCTCCTGCACCCCACTCTCATGCCAAATGCAGCACAATTGCCATAATACTTATGCTTTCTACCTTTTGTGTCACCTCCACTAATGTAACATCACCTACTACTACAACCACCACCACCACTGTATATAATGGTGATGGTGATGATGATGATGATGACAAAAAAACAGACAACCTTATTACTGTACATGCGATGGATGTTAGTTGTCCCCATGGTTTTCTCTGCAGGTAGCGCAATAAGAGAGTAATTTGTAAACAAATTATTCTCCTTCTCAGAAACCACCCACACAAACCCTCTCCCCACCCCTGCCACCATCTCATGCTCGAAATAACAATACTCTCTCAGTCTTTATTCTTCTGCTGAGAATATTTACGTGTATATGTGCATGTGTACATACACACATATACACATCTATACACCCACTCAAATATATATGCACATATCTCTATTATATATAAACATATATAATAAAATATAGCATGATAAATAGACTCACACACACACACACACACACACACACACACACACACACACACACACACATACATACATACATACATATATATATATATATATATATAGGTAGATATGTGTGTTTAAACATACAATCAGGAGACAAAGTACTCAATACATGAACTAAGAGTATATTTCTTCAAAGTTGATGATTCACCCTGTTGCTACCCCAGGATAGAGGTTTTGTTTTTTTTTAATCTTTGCATCTGTTCAGATGACAAAGAGAATCTTGGTGGCACGATAGAATGAATCATATCTTTAAAATAACAGGCATATTTACGCACACGGATTAAACTTGAACACAGCCATGTACACACTGTAGTAGGGTCTGAAGAAACTCTCTTTCCTCGTTAGGTGTGTGTGTGTGTGTGTGTGTGTGTGTGCGTGCACGCGTGTGTGCAAAGAAGTTTCCTTCAAAACTCTGAGTAGAGATGAATGAGTCTAAGTTTAGCCCTTTTCTTATTTCAGTTTTTTTATTAATTTCCTATATTTTTAGTGTAGGTTATTCCTATGTGGGTTGGGTCCAGGTTTTAGAACTGGTAAACCATGTAAGCATGTTCCCTGCATGTCATAAGTATTGACTGAAAAGGTTGGCAACAGGAAAGGCATCTGGCTGTACAACACTGCTGCAGAAAACCTGTCCAATTCTTGCCAGTTTGGAAAACTAGTCATCAAATGGTGATGATGATGATGATGATGGTGGTGGTGGTGGTGGTGGTGGTGGTGGTGGTGGTGGTGGTGGTGGTGGTGGTGGCTAGGATATTCGGCTCATGATGGTAAGGTCATGAGTTTGATTCCTGGCAGTGTGTTGTGTCCTTGAGCAAGACACTTTATTTTCCATGTTGCTCCAGTCCACTCAGCTAGCAAAAATGAGTAGTACCTGTAATTCTAAAGGGGCCGGCCTTGTCACATTCCGTGTCATGCAGAATCTCCCTGAGAAGTGTGTTAAGAGTACATGTGTCTGTGGAGTGCTCAGCCACTTGCACGTTAATTTCGCAAGCAGGCTGTTCCGTTGATCGGATCAAGTGGAACTCTCAACATCGCAACTCATTAGCTGCTCGTTAAAAGTTTAAAACGGTGACAGAAAATGGGTAGAAGAATGGCTGCATGGTTAAGGAGCAAACACATGGTTTTGGATTCAGTCCCACTGCACCTTTGACAAGGGTCTTCTACTTAGAGTTCCAGACTGTTGGATGTGTGTGTGTGTATGTGTGTACTGGTGTTGGTTTGTTTACATTCCTGTGACTTAGTGGTTCAGCAAAAGAGACTGCTGGAATAATAATACCAGACTTCCAAATAGGAACTGGGGTTGGCATGATTGATTTAACCTTTCAAGAGGCTGCTGTAGCATGGCCATGATCCAATAACTGAAACAAGTGAAAGATAAAAAGATAACAGAGCCTTAGCTCCATTAATGCTTCCACATCTTCTTGGTCTTATCTTCAGGAAGAAAAGGTGGTTAATTATATCTTTCTGTTTTTTTAATGGTTGTGTTTTCATGGCAGGCTGTGAGGATTATGGGAATGATTTGTAACAAATAATATCATTAATGATGCCAAATTTAAAACTGTATCCATTATTCCACATAATAACAGAACAGGAAACCTGAAAACATCATTAATAAATAAGAAGACAAGTTAAGTCTTGTTTCTAATACATATATTTAATCATGTGAGTGTGTGTATGTGTACGTATATCATCGTCATCAATATCATCATCATTGTCCTCATCAACATCATCATCAACATCGTCGTTGCCGTTGTCATCATCATCATTATCACCATTGTTTCTACGTCTGCCTTTTCCATGCTGGTATGGGTTGGATGAAACTAGTCAAAGCATTATTCTATGGTTCGATGACATTCTTGATTGCTCTTCAACTACGGCACTTTTTATTCCACAACTTCAGCCAAACTGCTGAGTAGCTGGACTTATTGCTCCTCTGACCTGTAAACATCAGCATTTGCTAACCAAACGGTGTTTGTGCAAAGATGGGCACATATGCATATGTATGCACGTCTGCATGTCACATGCATGTGTGTGTTTCTCCTGCCCATATATAGAAATACGACAGGCCTCTGTACAGTTCCAAAACTGGCCCAAGATGCCAAATAGTGTGACAAAACCCCAGATCACGAGGTTGCAAAACCAACTTCTTAACCACACAGCAATGTTTATACATTTATTACAAGCATGTGCATATATATATATATACACACACACACACACACTCATGTATATACATGTATGTATGTATATGCATACACACACACACACGTGTCAGTGTGTTAGTGCGTATATGTATATATATATATGCACACACAGACACATATGTGTGTGTATATAATTATTACCAAAGCATTAGTCAGTTTGATGGAAACTCCCAGATGTAAATTAACAGAGTTAAATAAATTATACGATATATTGAGTTTCTTGTCTTAATACAAATGCTGTCAACAGGATGAACAATAGTCATACAACGGCAGAGTCAGGGATGACAACGATGATGGTGATGATGATGGTGATGATGATGGTGATGATGATGGTGATGACGGCATCAAAGACGATAGATTTAATAGTCTGCAATTATTAACAATTGCATCTCTAATGGCAAACAATGTCTACATCTTGATGATGTAAAAGTCTCAGTGTTTATGATGATGATGGTGGTGGTGGTGGTGTTTGTGATGGGTGAGGGTGATGGTGATGACATTGTCTAAGATGTTGCTGGTGGTGGCAGTGGTGGTGGGGGAGTTCAAATGATAAGACCATGAAGACTATATTGACATCAGTTGCTTCAATGTTTGATGATGATGATGATGATGATGATGATGATGATGAGGATGATGATGATGAGGATGATGATGATGGTGGTGGTGGCGGTGGTGGTGGTGATGATGATCATGAGAGTGATGATATATTTAGGTCATTAAAGAAAGAAAAAACAGAAACGAAGAAGTATCAACTTAACCCTCAATACATCACAACATCTGCATTACTTCCACCAATGTAACAAAATCACTCACCACTACTTACTACCACTGCCGCCACCACCACCGCCACCACCACCACCACCATCATCATCATCCTCATCCTCACTTCCACTTTTCTATGCTTGCATGGGTTGGACAGAGTTTACTGAGATGAATTTTCAATGGCCAAATGCCTTTTCTGTTGCCTGCTTTCACCTGTTTTCAACTAAGGTAGCATTTCCCCCATGTTTTCATGGAGGATTGCAAATAAATGACACTGCTTGTATAACAGTGACATTCATTTACAATTATCATGTTTTGTCATGACAAGGAGACACACACACATCTATAGGATGGGCTTCTTTTTAGTTTCCATTCACCAAATCCATTCACAAGGCTTTGGTCAGCCAGAGTGTATAGCAGAAGACACTTGATCGAGGTGCATGCAGTGGGACTGAACCTGAAACCATGTGGTTTGGAAGTTGACAAATAAGGAAATAAACAAGTGAGGAATTAAATGAAATCGGAATCAGAGGGAGAGGTGGTGGCCTGCATGGGAAAGACTTGTATTATTGGGGGGACAGGAGGCGACAGAAAGAGTAAAGTAAAATTGCCATTTCAAGTGAAGTTTCCACTCTTCTGCACAGAAGGACAGTTCACTCTTTCAGTTTCCATTTTCTAGTTAAGGAGTTTGTTGTTGTTGTTGTTTTGCCTTGATCAAGCAAGCATATATATGGTTAAAGGTGTTCTGAATACAACCCCCACCTTTTCTCTTTTTGAAGGCATAACCTATCTTGGATTACATTTTCAAATGCGTCCTTCTCTTTTTAAGATGGTAACATCTGACAAGAGGGAGATTTTGGTTGCTATTTCTAACCAGCAAGAGCAACCAAGCCATCTTGTTGGCTCAAATAGTTAAAGAATATCAATTTCTGCAGAAGAGTAAAAAAAAAAAAAAAAAAAAAAAAAGAAGACAATTCTGGTGAATATTTCAAAATTATTCAGAGATTAATTGTAGAATTTTTCAAGATGATAGCTTCCGACCGTTTTCGCTTTTTGTGCAATGAATGGTGCTTTTAACATTACTTCCATGGAAAGGTTAGAAACATATGTGTGTGTGTGTGTGTGTGTGTGTGTAATGTGAGACAGGTAGCATATATTAATAATAATAATAATAATAATAATAATAATAACAGCAGCACTGGTAATAACACTGTATTTATGGATGAGTTAAAGCTGTTTGCAATAAACAAAGATGAAATAGACTCTTCAGTGCAAATAGTACATTAAGATGAAGTTGTGAGATTAAAAAAGTACAGAGTGTCGATAATGAAAATGAGAAAAGACAGTGTGAAGTAATTAGGATAGAATTACTGGATAATGGAAGGTAAGCAAGGAAGGTAATCAGCGTGGGTTCGAAGTAATTAAGTAGGAAAGAATTAGAGAGAATCAAGATGAGAATAAAGAAAATTAACACGGAAAAGCTATTTCAAAACAACTAATTATGGCATATTTAAGAATGAGCTTTTAAATGAAGTTAAATGATGATAGACATTAAGTCTTGGACTACCAGTATGTGGAGAATTTTGACTACCAATACATGGAGAGTTTCCAGTTTTAAGATTAGAAAATGAATGTTAACCCTTCAGCATTTAAACCATCCATATCCAGGCCAAATATTCTACCTATTTTATGCTTGAACTAGCAAGATCCAGCCTCTCACACCTACCCTACAATGTCATTTTAAAGATAAATAATCACATCATCAAAATCTCAAATCTACGAGATAATGCATGATTAATTCGAAACAACAGGAAGAAATAAGCATTACATTTGACAGTAATCTGAATACTAAAGATTAATGAGTAATGAAGATCAGAAAGTTTAGATAAAAATGTATATCCAAAACATAATGACCATATATGGAGCTTATGTTGAGAGAGAGAGAGGTGGGGGTGTTAGGTACAAAGAATGCATACATAATGAGGCTGGCTGCGTATCATGTTTTTTGATTATGCCAGAAAAAGAAAAGGAAGTGGGGGTGCAATAGCAGAGAAAGAAGATGCAAAGAGAAAAGGATTGGAATGGTTAGGAATAATGTGCAGTACTTGAAGAATTAAGCGAAAATATATTAGAAATAAAAAGAAACTGGGAAATGAAAGAAACATTTATGGACAATGAGAATTATAGGGAGAGAAAAAAAGGTAGGGTCAGTTGAATTGAAATAAAAGCTGAGACTCAAGGAAGTCAGACTTAAAAAAACTAATATTAAAAAAACATTGGTGGTGTTTGCAGTGCAACAAGAAGAAGAGCAAAACAAATCATGTCATAATTGCACGAAGACAAGGCGACCAACCTGTCATTATCAGATGTTGAACAGAAGAAACTGGTATGTTTCTGATAAGTGAATTGAATGCAGTTAACTGGCTCAGATGAATACAGAAAGTACAGAAGCAAAGCTGCTGCTGTACAAATAATGTGTGAAAAGAAATTTAGGATGGGTGAGAGATATTTATTTTCTAGCAAGAAGAGAGAACAACAGGCTTGTTGGTTATAGATTTCCAACAGGTCAATCATAGATTCACAGCAGATCTGACAAGGAGAGAGTGACAAGGGAAGGTCTGTATAAATATCACAAAGGAATTTCTTCAAAAGCACAGGCAGGAGGGGGGAGCTTTCAGTTGTATTTATACAGCATTAATATATAAATATATACATTAGCAAAAGGTATATTTATACAATACACACACACATATATAATGTGTATATATGTATGTATATGCATATGCATATGCATATATATATATATATATATATATATAATACATGTGTGTGTGTGTGTGTATATAAAGTAGGACAATGTCTTCAAGTAAGTTGGTGTGAGATTTCCATGTACATCTATGCTATCGTAATACAACAGTATTGCAAAAGCTTTAGAGTGCATTTTGTAAATTGGAAGAGATACACAAAGGGAAGATGAAAGACATTAAATCAGCTTATACATTTGTGTGCATGTGTGTTATGGGGATGTAAACACACCAACACAGGCACAAAGATACACAAAAAGAAACACATGCACACACACACACACATACACATACATATATAGACAACAGGTTTCTTTCTGTTTCCATCTACTAAATCCACTCACAGGACTTTGGTTGGTCAAATGCTATAGTAGAAGACTCTTGCCCAAGGTGCCACACAGTGGGACTGAACCGAGAACCATGTGGTTGGGAAGCAAAGTTCTTACCACACAACCACGCTTGCACCTATACTCACAGAAAAAGGAAGAAAGAGTTACATCTCTAGAAATACAAGTGGTAGAGTGGAAAATTCTAATGGCAACATCAATAAATAATCTCAGAAATATAGTGACTGAATCGTGTTGAAATACTTTCCAGCTGACGGTGACATGTAATATATATCTATTGATTAAAACGGTTGAAGGCAGTGCCACAGCATGGTCACGTTCTAAAGAATGAAACCAGTCAAATGATAATAAAATAATTGCAGTCATTGACCTGTTGATTTCTGCAGTTGTTTGCCTTTGCAGGAAAACGGGGCAAATTGATACGAAATGAGAAGGAAATGAGAAGAAGAGGAAGAAGAAAGAGTTTCTGGTTGATATTATTTGGAATCAGGCAAAGATCGATGTTCTGAGAATTAAGGAATATTATTGAGATAAGTGCAAGGATGCTTACACAGTTTGGTAAAAGAAATATGTTACAGAGATGTTTGAGATTGAGAGGGGGGGGGCAATAGTTCAGTGGTGGGAGGTCAATAGTTCAGTGGTGGGAGGTCAAAAGGTCACTGGTGGTTGCAGGAAACAAAAGAGATGTTTAATCTATCACAGTTTATTAGTAAGATCTCATGGAAAGCTAATAATATATAACTCAATGGAGCATGAAATGAACACAACACTGATAAAGTGTGGTATTAAAAGCAACTAAGTATATTGTAGTAATCGAGCCACTGTGTAGCTATGTCAGCCTGCTAGAAATAGCAGCCAATCCACCCCCTTAAATCACACACTTCTAGGAATGGAAGACATTGGATAATGTAGTCCTGGGTAGACAAAGCAGTGAAAAAAGAAGACAGAATGATCAAGGTTGGAAGGCTTGGCCTTCGATCTTAAGTTTGTTCAGTCGGGGTTACAACATTTCTGGGATAAAATGCTAAATAAGACACAAAACAGTTCACTTCGAAAGCAGAACAGAGCAGAGACATTGTCACCATGACAATTCAGACTTTGACTCTACAGGAAGTTGCTATGAATGTTATAAAAGCCAAAATAAGCGAGTGAAGTTGCCTACTGCAGAGGGCTGTAAAGTGTAAAGTGTAGAGATGGCTGGGAATTAAGAGTCGGGGAAAGAATTTAACCAATCTATAAAAACTGTATAGCTTTAACATTGCCAGAGAAATTGGAGATTAAAGATATACCAGAAGCACTTTCTAATGAGGCAAAACGAAGCCAGTAAATAAAAGAGATAGCATTACACACACACACACACACACACACACACACACGGCTGCTGTTGCTGCTGTAGTGTGAGTTGGAACAGCAACAAATGAGTGCAAAAAGCTTATCAATGCTACACAGATGTGATTGTTTAGACAAATAATGAAGATTTACCAAATACAGATAGAATAACAAATGTTGAAGTCTTTTACAGAAGAAAAAAACCACCAGAAGACTTCTCTCAATGACGCAAGGAGGTAGCAAGAAGCCAAATTCAGTGGACATCAGATAAGATCGTGATGCCTTAGACACTTAGTGACAACAAGAGAACTGCAAGAAAGAAGAAAGTACTTGATGCATTTATCAATGGTCTACAAAAGGGTTGGTTCACCCTTTTATCTTTTACATGTTTCAATCATTGAACTCTGCTCAAGCCCTCCTTCACTCTCTCTCTCTCTCTCTCTCTCTCTCTCTCTCTCTCTCTCTCTCCCTCCTCTCTCTCCCTCCCTCTGCAATTTTTGGGAAGGGGGCCAGTTGATTAGATCGATCCCAGTATGCAACTGGTACTTCATTTATCGGCCCCGAAAGGATGAAAGGCAAAGTCGACCTCAGCGAAATTTGAACTCAGAACATAAAGGAAACATCAGCTTAAATAATGACAAAGTTATTTTCATATATCTTCATAATTAAAAAACAAATTAACTGAAATAAACTAGGTGTATTTCAACAGAAATACAAAAACAAAAGGCTTAAGATAGTAGGGTATGATTTGAATGAGAGTTGGCTGTTATTTCTAGCAGGTCACATGGTTCTAACAATTTGTGAGATAACAGAATCAATCTTTGTCTTTTTCTCTCTCCAGCTGCTGTTCCGAACCCCAATTTGTAAGAAAAGGTAAGCACTGCAGACCTCTACTGCAACAGAGATAAAATATGCTACTGCAGACAAAAGACAGAGATACAAGCAGTCATTCACCTGGATATGGAAGGGGGGGGGGAGAAGAAGAAGAAGAAGAAAGTAGCTACAACATATCAAAAGGAAATTTAAAAAATCCCCAAAGAATAAAAGTGAAAGCTTGAAATGATTCCAGAGTGAAACGAATGCTAAAAATACGATTGAAGCTGTCAACTTTCTGGATGTTCCTGCAGAAGCATAACTGTTTCAGTGTGAGAAAGTTGAAGATTAATGGGATTTGAAGAAAAGATGGAGACAGAAACAACAACAACAACACCAACCACATTTGGATTGTGTCATCCAAAAGCTAATCTACACAAGGTACTTTTTACACAGAAAAGAAGAAGAGGCATAAGCCTTAGAGAGATAGAGATGAACTATGCAACATCAGCTTCTTGTGCAGGTATACATCGTTAAGAAAACTATTGAGAGATTCAATAATAATAATAATAATAATCCTTTCTACTGGAGGCACAAGGCCTGAAATTTGGGGGGAAGGGGCTAGATGGTTACATCAACTGGTTCTTATTTTATCAACCTCCAAAAGAATGAAAGGTAAAGATGGCCTCAGCGGAATTTGAACTCAGAACATAAAGATGAACAAAATACTGTTAAGCATTTCACCCGGCATCCTAATGACTCTGCCAGCTCACTGCCTTAATAATAATAATAATAATGATGATGATGATGATGGTTTCAAATTTTGGCACAAGGCCAGCAAGTTTGGGGGAGGGGGTAAGTCGATCATATCGACTCCAATGCTCAACTGGTACTCATTTTATCAACTCTGAAAAGATGAAAGGAGAAGTTGACCTTGGCAAAGTTTTCATGCAGAATGTAAAGATGAATGAAATGCTGCTAAGCATTTTACCTGGAAGGCAAACGATTCCGCTAGCTCACCACCTTAATAATAATAATAATAATAATAATAATAATAATAATAATAATAATAACAACAATGACAAAATACACAAACAGTGTAAAATCATAGATTCTGCAATTCTCTATGATAATAGAGTCAATACCAAAGAAACTGGAAAAATTCTCCATATCCGAGCCCCCCCCCCCCCCCCCCTATGACTCGCTATGCAGGCAAAACTGACCTTACTTATATTTATTATGTCATTATCGCTTTTGAAATTTTTGCTGGCAAACTATGAACATTAAATGTTGTTGAAGCTGTTCTTGTTAGCCATGTTATTCAAAACATTCAGATTTCTCTTAAAAAATCATGTTTTTCTCTTTGTCGAATTAAAGTCTACTTACATCCTTTTGTCTGAGGCAATTCTTTCCATTTTTCTTTTTTTCTTTTCTTTTTTTGGCTGAATAACAACATTGTTTGTCTATTTGTTGGGGGTGGATACTAATATTACAGCCACCAAGTTTGTAGTGTAAAATAACAAAAAGATATCTCCAAAATGAAACAAAAAATGAAACAAACCTTTTTTTTAGTTTGTTTGTTCGTTTCAGTATGAAATAAAAATCCAAAAGTGTTCAAAATGTCTTGTTGGTAAATAATCCAAATGAAGAAAAAAATTTTCATTCACTTTGAACTTCTAAAATATCCAAAATTATCAGAACCCATAAAAGACATCACAGTAAGACGCAACAACAATAATAATAATTTCACTCTTATTTCTGCAAGGGTCTTTCCTATATCCAAAGGGAAAGAAGTACAAAAGGGTTACAAAAACATGTATGGATGGATGAAACAAACTTATCTATATGCTGAAGAAGTAATATGTATGTATGTATGTATGTATGTATATGTATGGCTTTAAATTACATCTGGTAGTGGGGCCTTGGTTCAGGAGTTGCAGGGCTTTAAGGAACATGGAACCACCTCTTAGCCACTATTTGTTCTCAGGTCTTCTGTGACATGGTGTAGTGGCACCTATCAGTGTCCCATCTAAGGGTTAACTAGACAACTGGCAGTGAATGGTCCCTAGTTCTTGTTAGAACTTCCTTCTATGAGAAGGTAAACTCACATGACAAATTCTGAAGTGCAGTTGGTTTCTGGTCATCTCAACCTCAGTTGTGCCACAGGTTTTAAAGCTGACTGTACTGGAAAGTGGATCCATTCAAAACAGGAACTTCTTGGACTCTTGATTCTAAGTGGCCTTACTCAGTCACAAGTTGACTTCCACCATATACATACATATATATATATATATAGGAAAATGAAAAATAATAATAAGGCAGAATGCTAAACTGGAAGCATATTTTAATGAAGATTTCTCTAACCGGTTTTCATTGCGAAGCAAATTTTCAAGAAGAGGGAGAATGAAAATGTTTTTTACAAAGAAGTACAAAATGAAGAAAATAATATATAAAAAAAAATAATATATAAAAAAATAAATATACCAATACATTATATTGTCTTTGAGCTTTTAAAGTTCAATGGTAGTTCATGTATATAATGGTTGGAAAAATAAGGATGCATGAGAATTGAGAGTTGTGTTAGGTTTAAAAAAAGGGCTAAAAGTTTGTGTTAAGCAGGAAGTGTGGTGTCAAAACAGGAAGTGTGTGTAAGGGGAGACAAATCTTTTTAGTTAGAATTATGAACTCTTTTTCAACAGGAAGTTTATGTCTGTTCCCAGCATTCAATTCACTATGGAATTCAGCAAACATCATCTCCCTTTTCTTGATCTCCCCTTACACACACTTCCTGTTTTCACACCACACTTCCTGCTTAACACAAACTTTTAGCCCTTTTTTTAAACTTAACACAACTCTCAATTCTCATGCATCCTTATTTTTCCAACCATTATATACATGAACTACCATTGAACTTTAAAAGCTCAAAGACAATATCATGTATTGGTATATTTATTTTTTTATATATTATTTTTTTTTATATATTATTTTCTTCATTTTGTACTTCTTTGTAAAAAACATTTTCATTCTCCCTCTTCTTGAAAATTTGCTTCGCAATGAAAGCCGGTTAGAGAAATCTTCATTAAAATATGCTTCCAGTTTAGCATTCTGCCTTATTATTATTTTTCATTTTCCTATTATTTCTCCACGTGCGGTTAACACAACCCCACTATTTACTGACTTATATATATATATATATAAAACAGAGTGTAATACTTTGACCTTGACCTTCACTTGTTACTCCTTTCACAAAGCCAACAAGTTTAGGGGAAGGTTTAAGTCAATGACACTGACCCCCCACCCCACCCCACCCCCAGTAAACAACTGGTACTTATTTTATCGATCTTGAATGGGTGAAAAGCAAAGTCGACCTTTGTGGAATTTGAACTCAGAATGTTTTTATGATGGACAAAATGCCACTAAGCATTGCTGCCCAGGGTGCTGCTGGTTCTGCCAGCCGGCTGTCATAATAATAATAATAATAATAATGTTTTTAGAAGTATGTTGGGAGAAACGCATATTTAAATGAGTAAATTCTATTGTTACTGGTCCAAATTTTATCAATAATAAAGAAAAATAGAAAAGAATGATAAAGATGATGATGATGATGATGATGATGTAGTGGTGGTGGTATTGATGATCATGGTGGTGACGACGACAACAACGGCAAAAATACTAATAACATCACCACCAAGAATTTTCAAACGAACTGAAATTGCCGAAAGGCATCTTGGAACCAACATTTACTATATTTGACTGCTGACCAGAAATGTATGAATTAAAATGTTGCTGGAAACCACAAAAAATAAAATGAAATAAAATAAAATAAATAAATAAAAAATATTGAAAATGGATCTCATTATTCTCAATTCATGAATCAAATTAGCACTGATTGTTATAATGACCCCTGGAAGGCTGAGACGTAAAGTCAGCCCCAGCGGGTTTTGAACTCAGAATGTAAAGATTTGTAACAAAACACTGCAAGGCATTTTGTTCTCAACACAACCCCTTCTGCCCTCCACCCTCCTCATTAGGTATTACAGCAACAGATTACACTCTTCTATCGTTCTAACAACCTACGTAATTATTATAATTTTTTGTCTTTCATTGGTACAAGGCTAGGAAGTTTGCAGTGAGGAGAATAATCAAATATATCGACTCCAGTTCTTGACTGGAATCTAGTTTATTGAACTGAAAAGGATGAAAGGGGCAGTTGACCTCAGTAAGATGCTGGTGTCATGTAAAAACCATGCAGTCACAAAGCAAGTTTCTTCTTAACCTTCATCAGCCTCTGGTAGAATGAAAGACAAACTCAACGGTGGTAGGGTTTGAACTCAGGACCTAAACTAGTGGTTTCCAGCTATTTTTTACCTATTGACCCTTTTGGTTCCAACTTCATTTAAGTGGACCCTAATAGTCATTTGACGTTTAAGACATTCTATTATATTCTAATAATTAAATATTATTAAGAATTGCGTTTAAAAACTTGTTGAAGTTTAACCAATTTCTTGCACATAAATTTCAGCAACAAAAAGTCTTACATGGACTCCCACCAAGGGCCATATGGACCCTGGTTGAGAACCACAAATCTAAATGAATATAAACACTGTCAGCCATTTTGTCTGCCAACCAGCCACCCACCCCCACCACCACTCCGTTGTAGTCATAATAATAATAATTATATTCATATAAAAGCAACTGAAGCTGTGAAGTAAAGGAGTTGGAACATTACATGAGAAGTCATGAAACGAAGCCAAGCATTAAGTTGTTATCATTGGTTAAATTTCCAGTCACTTCCGACCGAACGTAATCAAAGCCAATTGTTTCATCTTCAAACATCTTGTCTTTTACACATCTATATATATATGTGTGTATATTTTTTGAAGTTTATTCAAAGAAGCAAGGGCACTGAGGTGACCTTTGTACGAGCACGACAATTACCTTTACTTTTTTAAAGACAATAAGATGTATGGAGCAAGATTTGGTTGCTATTTCTAGCAGGCTTAGCAGCCCATAGCGTATTGTTGCTAAGCATTAAATAGCCATGGATTAGTTGTTAAGACAAAATATGTTCATTTTTTTTTTTTTTTTTCATAGTTGACTATTATTGTCAGAAGATGGTTTTTTTTAATATTTGTTTTAAGAATTATTATGCAAATAAATGCAAATTTTCAGAAGAGAAGTAAAAACACCAATAACGACAACTTTCAACAGCTTCAGAAAATAATCGCAAAAAAAAAAGGTTTAAAATGATAAAAAATTAATAATAATAGTTATAATAATAATAATAACTATTATTATTATCATTATTCCACCCGAGTCAACTTTGCCTTTCATCCTTTGGGGGTTGATAAATTAAGCACCAGTTGTGTACTGGGGTTGATCTAATCGACTGGCCCCCTTCCCAAAAATTTTGGGCCTTATGCCTAGAGTGGAAAAGATTATTATTATTATTATTATTATTATTATTATTAGAAATAGATTTTTTTCAGTTCGTTTTTGGTTGGAGTTGTGTAGTATAATAGTAAAATAAATTTTTAAAAAAAACAAAGTTTGAAAGAAATAAGAATATAGGTGATGAGTGCACATGGTGGTGGTGGTGGTGGTGGTGGTGGAGGAGGGGTTTAGTAAATATGAGGTAAAATGAGTGCTTAAGAATTCCAGAAATATTCATTACAAAGGAAATTTTAGTTTTAGATCCTGTTGAAAAGAGTAAGTTGTAATATAATTGGTCACCAAAAAAAAAGATGAGTACAACTCTTTGAGACCAAAAATAAATGAAGAGGAATAAAAAAAAAGCTGAAAGAGAAAAAAATATTAAAAGAAATATATTGTAACTGATTATTGCAATAGTTGGAATTTATTGGGTTGTGGGGATGGGGTGGGGGAAAATCCCATGGCAGTGGAGTATTGTCTAAGATTTTCATTAAGAAAGGTGAAATATTATGCAAAAGCTAATTTAAGAATTTTCCAAGGTTAAAATAAAGTTCCAACTTGATTATTGAAGATTTATATTTTCACACAGAACGGTTTTATGGATCTTTTGTATTGATTTTTATTTCTTTTTTTTTATAAGTTTGTGTGTGTGTGTGTGTGTGTGTGTGTGTGTGTGTGAAGCTCAAAAGTGAGTTTCCACCCCCACCTCACCCCCAGGTGACACAATGACAATTTTAAATGTATTAAACTAGAAATAGAAACAGGCAAACAGCATAGAAAATATTTCATGACATCATTGTTAGTGTGTTTGTGTGTGTGCACACGTACATGTGTGTGTGTGTGTATGTATGTATGTAAGGTGTTTTCGTCAATTGATGTAATCAGTATGAGGACTATGATGTCTCAGTTTGTTTCACCACTAAAACTCTGGCTTGAACTGCAACTAAAAAATGTGGTGCTGAAATGTGGTGCCTATCAAAGGCGATTACCAAAGTTTCTAAATTCGTATAGCATCAACAACATACAGCAAAAGCACAGTCATGGCAGATACCGGTATCACGCAAATTGGCACCCGTGCCAGGTGGCACGTAAACATACCCCAGTGTCGTGCTGGTGGCACATAAAAGCACCCATTACACTCTCAGAGTGGTTGGTGTTAGGAAGGGTATCCAGCCGTAGAAAACCATGCCAAATCAGACTGGAGTCTGATGGAGCCTTCCAGTGTGCCAGCCCAGTCAAACTGTCCAACCCATACCAGCATGGACAACAGACTATAAATGATGATGATGATTGCTGATATCATACGAATTTAGAAACATTTGAGAGAGTGTGAAATAATTTTTTTTGGAAATGGTGAATCTCGAAGCAGTCAAAGAAATAAACAATGGCTATCCAAGAGCAGCCTTCAACTTCTTCAATGCAAAAAGGTTTCTAAACCTAATATATACATGCAATTGTTTATAGATTTGTCAGCTTCAAGATTCCCCATTCCAACAACAGTGATGTATATAAATACAAAACTGTTACCAGTTCAAATATGCTAGAGGCATATTTGAACCCGGGAAGAAAGTCATTCACTGTGTTTTGTGATGGGGAAAATTTCTCACTGGAAACAAATTGATGTAAATACAATGAGTCAGCTGACAGCGCCACCTGACCAGACAGTGGGATGCATGCGCTGTGGAGTGGTTATCTCCTCTTCAGCAACAGAGACCAGAAAGGCAGATGTTGCAAACTGACATGAGAGACAGGTCTGTCTTATCATGTTTCTATTACCATTCGATGACTGGTTGTGTTGCCACTCAGTGGTTCACCGTTAATAAAATACAGGCTGACAGTGCTAAGCAGTGATGTGCATAAATACAAACTTGTTACCAGTTGAAATATGCCGGAGGCATATGTGTGTGTGAAGTATATATATGCATTGTGTGTGTGTATATATATATATATATATATATATATATATATATACATACATACACACACATATGCATATATGTTTGTACCTGTGTATGTATGTATATAAATATGTGTCTGTATACATATATGTGTGTGTGTGTGTTTTCTAATTCTCACACAGTCAAGATTTTCATCAGAGTTTTGTATGATAAGAACTAAAACTCAAAACATATTTGAAAAATGGCGACAGCTTTTTAAAATATTCATCTGTAAATATTCCCAACCAATCAAGGTAACTTTCTAAGAAAATAGAAGAAAGATGTTTATTTCAGCAACAACAAACAGAAATCAGTCCGCTGTGGAGTGGTTATCTCCTCTTCAGCAACAGAGACCAGAAAGGCAGATGTTGCAAACTGACATGAGAGACAGGTCTGTCTTATCATGTTTCTATTACCATTCGATGACTGGTTGTGTTGCCACTCAGTGGTTCACCGTTAATAAAATACAGGCTGACAGTGCTAAGCAGTGATGTGCATAAATACAAACTTGTTACCAGTTGAAATATGCCGGAGGCATATGTGTGTGTGAAGTATATATATGCATTGTGTGTGTGTATATATATATATATATATATATATATATATATACATACATACACACACATATGCATATATGTTTGTACCTGTGTATGTATGTATATAAATATGTGTCTGTATACATATATGTGTGTGTGTGTGTTTTCTAATTCTCACACAGTCAAGATTTTCATCAGAGTTTTGTATGATAAGAACTAAAACTCAAAACATATTTGAAAAATGGCGACAGCTTTTTAAAATATTCATCTGTAAATATTCCCAACCAATCAAGGTAACTTTCTAAGAAAATAGAAGAAAGATGTTTATTTCAGCAACAACAAACAGAAATCAGTCCTGCTTTATTTGTCAATTTAAATGATATTCACAAAGAAAGTGAGAAAAAAAAAAACAGAAAAAGAAAAGAAAAAAATGCAAAATGATTTGTTTGAAATAAAGATAAAAAAAAATCTGTATATGTTTAAAGGTTTTTCTCATATGATTAGAGCCAAAAAATGTTACAGAAAACTATAAACTATGGTGTCAATATAATTAAGTTTTTAAATAATTAGATGTGTTTTGTTTGTTTGTTATTCTTCTCTGTCTTTCATGATACTAACCTTCGATGGTAATTTGTCATAGAAAAATCAGTTATTTTTTTTGCTTTCTACTTTCGTACGGAACAAAATAAAACTAATTCCGAGCTGCAGACTTTTGAGGATATTAGAAACGTCTTCAGCTGTGTATTTGGTCTTTGACTATTTTTGTTCCAGTCTTTGGACTCAGTGTGGCCATGCTGAAGCAACACCTTCAAGGTGTTTTGTTTATTAGGTGTTCATACTGACCCCGGTACTTAAGTTTTTTGCTTTGTTATGTAAGGTCCATATTTTATTGATCCCTTTGACAAATCTCTAAGTCATAGAACATGAACAGTGATAATGCAAAAGATGGACATTGAGACAAATACACAAACATACACATTTACAGACATACAAGGTATAGGCATGACTGGGTGGTTAACAAGCTTTCTTCTCAACCATGTTGTTCTGGGTTCAATCTCACTGCAAGGGACCTTGAACAAGTGTCTTCTACTATAATCCTGGGTCTAACAAACCTTTGAGTGTGGCTTTGGTAGGCACAAAGTAAAAGAAGCCTGTCAAATACATACACGTGTGTGTGTGTGTGTGTGTGTGTGTGTGTGTGCGTGCGCATATGTGTGTGTGTGTGCATATGCATGTGTGTGTATGTGTGTGTGTGTTTGCGTACTCTTGTCTTCACACCACAATTGCCATTGAGCATAATCGTCGTACATGCAATGTTATTTACTTCCAGTCTTTCATGAAAACCAAATCTAGCCATGGAGAAATATCTTGCCTGGAAACAGGTAAGGGTTGGTGACAGGAATAACATCCAGCTGTAGAAAATCTGCCTCAATAAACTGACCCATGGAAGCCTAGAAAAGTTGACATTAAAGGATGATGAAATACACACATTGTATGATGGGCTTTGCACAGTTTCCATCAACTAGTTTCACTCACAAGACATTCGTGAACTTTGGAAGAAGAAGACACTCAACCAAGATGCGACATGGCAGAACTGAATTTGAAATCTTGTCGTTGTGTCACCAAACTTAATTACACAACTATTAGGAAACGGGGGTAGTTTTTTGTCTGGGGAGTGGGGTGGGGATAGGATTAAATTGATAACGTGTAAAATACCAAAGTACCAAAGAAGTAAGGATAAGACTTGGGAATAGAAGAAAAAGAAGGAGTAAAGAGAGAAAGTAGAAGAGCAAATAGAAAATTTAGAACCGTGTGTGTGTGTGTGTGTGTGTGTGTGTGTGTTGAAACAAAGTCTGAATGTGTCAAATAAGGATGGCAGGAGGAGGGGGTGGGGGTAGAATGTGAAGAGTTCAAGATTGCACTTCATCACCCCAAACACCTTCTTTTAGCGGCTGGTAAACATTGAAGGAGAAAAGTGTTATTATGGAAATATTCAGGTAATGTTCTAATGTAAAAAAGAATTTTTTAAATAAAATGAATAAATAATAAATAACAATAAAAAAAATTAAAAAACTCGAATGAAGAATTGCCTTCAGAGATTAGAAAAGGAGAAGTAAATAAAGCGATGGAAGATGTGTGTGTGTGTGTGTGTGTGTGTGTGCAACGGAAGAAATTCTAAACAAATTTGGGTTGATAGCAGTCAGGTGAATAAAACACTGAAAATCACTGTATGGTGACTATGTAATATTGAAATATATACACACACAAACACACACACATACATACAAATGTATGATTGCACACATATATATATATATATATATATATATATATATATACATACATACATACATACACATGCTGATGATGATTATCATTCTTATTAGCAATGACAAAACCTGGCTGTTTGGATCTACTATTACCACATTCTTGTTAATTCCTTCAGGCATTCGGTTAACTGTAATTAGTTTTAATAAGGTAAAAATAGATTAAACTTTGTTTTTGTTTTTTTTTTTGGTGGGGGTGATTTTTTGTTTTTCTGCTAGAATATGAAGACACATTGCAATTGGGAAGTAAACTCAACGGTCTCTAATTTAGCAGAAAATAATAGAAACGGATTTTTCAACACAAGATTATAATTAATATCATACAGTATGGATTAATGTGAAATCATGAAAGATTCCAAACTTGTGATTCATAACAGCAACAGAAATATCCAGAGAGTAATATGAAATACTCCTTACTAGTAAAAGAAGGGTTTACAACTGATTTTATGGACCTTAAATCTGAAGGGCAACAGCACCCACTTGATGCCATCATCATCGTCATTAACATCCATTTTCCATGCTGGCATGGGTTGGATGGTTTGACAGGAGTTGGCAAGGCCGGAGGGCTGCACCAGGTTTCAACTGTCTGTTGTTTTGGTTTGGTTTCCATGGTTGGATGCCCTTCCTAATGCCAACCACTTTACAGAGTGGACTGGGTGCTTTTTGTGTGTAGTGAAGTGAGGACAACACCCCTAATCCTTTAGCATTTAAACTGGTCGTATCTTGCCCAAATTTTCTGTTCAAACTGGCCAGATCCAGCCTCTCGCACCTACCCTACAATGTCATTTTAAAGATAAACAATCACATCATTGAAATCTCAAAACTATGATAATAATGTAGCTTGTCTTTGCTTGGATAATATAATTATAATACAAGGATACAGGGGGGCAATGTTAAGCTGAAAACCAAGTCAAAAACTTCTGGTATGAATGTGTGTGTGTGTGTGTGTGTGTGTGTGTGTGTGTGTGTGTGGATGGGTGGGTGGTAGATGGTCACTGCCGTTGGCTAAATTTTTAATAAAGAGTCAGAATCTAATGGAAAAATAAGGGCAACTCATGTGAGGCAAGTCTGCAGGCACACCTATCTAATGTCCTGTCAACATGTGGAAAATGGCAAAGAACCTTGTATGATAATGGGGTGGTGGTGGTGGTGGTGGTGGTGGTGGTTGATGGTTTGTAGAAGTGTTAAGAGCAGAAGTAGAAAAATCACTATGATGATGATGATGATGGTAACGAT
>NC_142945.1:55066367-55116367 GCF_046866305.1 Octopus bimaculoides
GTAAAAGTCACTTGCCCAAGGTGCCACACAGTGGGACTGAACCTGGAACAATGTGATTGGGAAGCAAACTTCTTACAAAAATAGATAGATAGATAGATAGATAGATAGATAGATAGATAGATAGATAGATAGATAGATATAGATATATACATATACATATATATACATACAATATTTTTATTTTGGTCATAATTTGCCTGAAACCCCTGTTCAAGCAAAACTCAGAGTAGCAACAGACTAACTTAAACACAAAATAAAAATATTATTAATCTCTACAAACAGTATCAAGTAGTCTTTCTTCCACATATACTCTCTCTCTCGGTCTTTCACATATACTCTTTCTTTCTCTCTCTCTCTCCCAGCCTTTCTTCCACATACTCTCTCTCTCTCACTCTCTCCCTTTCTCTGTATGCATGCATGTATAGCCTTGTGTATGTACATAAAGTGAAAAGAGACTCAACCCCCTGCGATGATGTTCCTTGTATTCCAAGGGGTACCTCTAAATGCAAACACCACACACACACACATGAGAGGCAGCAGTCATAGTAGTAGAAATAAGAGGAGGAGACGGAGAAGGAGTAATGGTAAGAAAAGGAAGGTAGAGGAGAGTGAATTATTAGTTGTAATTGTAAACATTGTAGTAAGAATGGAGAAGAAGGGAAAGAGAGTGTAATTCCGTGAAAGATAGCCTGACCTTCTGAGCGTGGCCAAGCAATCAAATGTGTGCATTATTAGTATGAGATAGAATTCACAAATTATATAATTGCCTAATTACAATCTCCCATCAATTAGGTAAATTTCTAGGAAATTGGCTGACCTGAGAGGCTTAAAGGATATTGGTGAAGTGATGCTCCACTGGTTCAAGAGATAACACAATATCTATCTTTAAAAACAATACACACCTATCCTCATCATAACCTTACTGATGCTTCCTTTCGAATTCTTTCTATACATCCATCCTCCTTTCTGTCACCCCCATCTTTTATTCCTCCCTAACCTTCTTTGTCCCAGCATCATCCACAAGGAAGCTGGACACTTCATGCCAAGTTTGCACTAATTCTATGAAGGAAACATTAAAAGTATTCTCTATTGGAGAAGGACCAACACCAAGCAGCAGAAAGAGATACCACGATAGGTGAACTGCGATACAGAGAAGGATTACTGCACGCACACACTCACACATATATATACACACATACATACATAAATATATGGATATGGTTTATGTCAGCATAATCTAACAGTTTTGTTAAAAAAAGACTGATAGAGTCAGTATCAGACGTTAAAAAGATATGAGTACTGAAGTCAATCTCTCCGATGATACAACTCAAACCAGTGCCCCAGCATGGCCACAGTCCAATGAGGGAAAGATAAAGAAAACATCAATAAAACATTATCTCTTACCCCATCCCTAAAACTGGAAGAAGCCTGTCGTATATATATATGTGTGTCTTTATGTCCGTGTTTGTTCCCAACCACCACTTGATAACTGGTGCTGGTGTGTTTTCATCCCTGCCACTTAGCAGTTCAGGAAAAGAAACTGATAGAATTAGTACCAAGCTTGGAATAAAAAAGAAGTACAGGGGTCAATTCGTTTGACTAAAATTCTTCAAGGTGCTGCTCCAGCATAGCCACAGTCTAATGACTGAAACAAGTAAAACACAAAAGACATCAAATTAAGTCTAACCAAATATCAGAGTCTATCTTTTTCCTTATATATATAAATGTTTTTAGTCCCCAGTTAAACAGACTCTGCCAAATGGGCAGAAATCAATTGATTTTTTTTTTCTTCTTTTCTTTACACCATATACATGTTTACAGCATCTGAATAAATAGTCTTTCTACCATGTAGCACAGTCTATCAGTTTTCTTATTTATGCTGTTTACAGTGTTTGAGAAGACAGGCTCAGCCAGATGGCAAAGAAGCCCATTGTTTTCTTGTACATGTTCACTGTTTTTGATTAGTCTTTTAACATCAAGCAGATTCTATCTTTTTTCTTACGAATAAATAAATCAAACCAATAAAAGCAACAACAACAACAATAATAAAACAAGCCAATATAAATATATATATACATATGTATATATAAATACCATATTTGTAAGATTTCCAATAAGTTCCTTTAGAAAACTTTTTTTTACACTAGTGTAGTATTTACAGTATTATGGTTGAGAAGAAAACAGTGTTTTATCAACATAGCACAGGCATGGCTGTGTGGTTAAGAACTTCACAATGCAACCATGGAGTTTCAGGTTCAGTCCTACCACATGGCACTTTGGGCTAGTGTCTTCTATTATAGAACCACAACAATGAATGCCTTATGAGTAGATTTGGTAGATGGAAACTGAAAGAAGCCCATCATAGACATATGTATCTATATAGACAGACAGCTATGTGCATGAATATGTGTGTGTGTGTTTGCATATCTCTTTATCTTGACAGACTATGATAGTTGTAAATGAGTGTCACTGTCATACAAGCAGTGTCATCCATTTCCAAACATGTCTGGCCATTGGGAAGTGTTACTTTGTTGTTTGCAAGACTGCTGAGGGTTGGCAACAGGAAGGGCACATCTGCTTAATTATTATTATTATTATTTATCTATTCTCTTGTACATGCCTGGGAGAGGAGGGGTCAATGAGGAATCAGGGATTCCATGAAGGGGTCGATGGTCTAAAATGTTTGGGGACCCTTGGGTGAGACAGACTCTGCCAGATAGTAACAAAAAAAAAACCCTATTGTTTACTTGAATTCAATTAGATATTCTTTAACCGTTTTATAAAAAATCTTTTTTTTTTACATGTATTTACAATACTGGGTCCCCCCCCCAAAAAAAAATTACTTTGCCAGATGGCAAAAGCCTTTTATTAATTTTTTTTTCTTTTACAGCTGTTTAAAACAGTTGATAATATATATCGACATATATACATATACATATATATATATATATCATAAATATAAGGGATTAGCAATTGAGTTGCTTCTCCAACATACTGAAAATTTAGAAATAGCAGTCAAAGAACTACTGATTCTAAACTACAAATTTTTCTCTAAATTTGTAGTTTAGAGAAAAATTTGTAGTTTAGAATCAGTAGTTCTTTGACTACTATTTCTAAATTTTCAGTATGTTGGAGAAGCAACTCAATTGCTAATCCCTTATATTTATGATGATAAATGGTCTTACCGATAAAGGTTTTTTTCATACTGAACTACTTGGCAAAATTGTTAATTATTATTAATTGACGATTCCCTGCCCTTATTTCTTGTATATATATATATATATATATATATATATATATATATATATATATATATATATATATATACATATAATAGGAAAATGAAGAATAAGGCAGAATGCTAAATTGGAAGCATCTTTTAATAAAGATTTCTAACAGGGTTTCATTGCGACGCAAATTTTCAAGAAGAGGGAAAATGAAAATGTTTTTTACAAAGAAGTACAAAATGAAGAAAATAATATATAAAAAAATAACTATACCAAGACATTATATTGTCTTTGAGCTTTTAAAGTTCAATGGTAATCCATGTATATAAAGGTTGGAAAAATAAGGATGCATGGGAATTGAGAGTTGTGTTAGGTTTTAAAAAAGGGTTAAAAGTTTGTTAAGCAGGAAGTGTGGTGTGAAAACAGGAAGTGTGTGTAAGGGGAGATCAAGAAAAGGGAGATGATGTTTGCTGAATTCCATAGTGAATTGAATGCTGGGAACAGACAAACTTCCTGTTGAAAAAGAGTTCATAACTCTAACTAAAAACATTTGTCTCCCCTTACACACATTTCCTGCTTAACAAACTTTTAACCCTTTTTTTAAACTTAACACAACTCTCAATTCCCATGCATCCTTATTTTTCCAACCATTATCTACATGAATTACCATTGAACTTCAAAAGCTCAAAGACAATATAATGTATTGGTATAGTTATTTTTTTATATATTATTTTTTTTTATATATTATTTTCTTCATTTTGTACTTCATTGTAAAAAAACATTTTCATTCTCCTTCTTGAAAATTTGCTTCGCAATGAAAGCCGGTTAGAAATCTTTATTAAAAGATGCTTCCAATTTGAAATCTTTATTAAAACATGCTTCCAATTTAGCATTCTGCCTTATTCTTCATTTTCCTATTATTTCTCCACGTGCGGTTAACACAACCCCACTATTTACTGACTTATACATACAATATATAATAAAACAGTTGATTATATATATATATATATATATATATATATATATATATATATATATATATATATATTTCAAATAGTTAAACTTTTTTACTCTTTTGTGTCTTTCAGAAATACTAGAATTGATTTCCAGTTGTCACTGCATGAAGGAGATAAGAAACAAAAGCTTCTCTTCAATGACAATCTATCACATACTAAAATGCCAAGTAGCCTGATATTTCCAACTTGGTAAATTCAATACTTTTTTTTTTTGTCAAGAACACATTTCAAGCATTTGTGATATAAAATCATGCTCTGAGAGACAGAGACAGTTGGCATGTCTTTTTTCTTTTTCTTTTCCTCTCTGTACCTAAACAAATAAAATGCTAATTTAACCCTCCTGACACTAAAGCCACCTGAGATCATCCCCGATTTCTATGACACAAATCTCCCGTTTTTAAAGCAAACCAAATCAACACTCTCCGTTTCAAATACACAAGCTTCATAATTCTTTAATTCTTTTACTTGTTTCAGCCATTTGACTGTCGCCATGCTGGAGCACCACCTTTAGTCGAGCAAATCGACCTCAGGACTTATCCTTTGTAAGCCTAGTACTTATTTTACCTGTCTCTTTTGCCAAACTGCTAAGTTACAGGGACATAAACACACCAGCATCGGTTGTCAAGCGATGGTGGGGGGGGGGACAAACACACACACAAACATATACACACACACATACATATATATATATATATATATATATATATATATATATACACACATATACATATATATATATATATATATATATATATAGGAAGGGCTTCTTTCAGTTTCCATCTACCAAATCCATTCACAAGGCTTTGGTCGGCCAGAGACTATAATAGAAGACACTTGACCAAGGTGCCACAGTTGGATTGAACCCGGAACCATGTGGTTGGTAAGCAAACTACCTACCACATAGCCACTCCTGAGCCTATAATGACAAAATTATTTTTAATGTCAATTGAAATAAAGGCAATGTACTTCAGCAGAAATAGGGTAACAAAAAGGGTTAACATTAGAGATGTAACTGGATGGGAATATGGAGACGGGGATGGGGGGAGTCCGTTTTTTTTTTTTTAGTTGCAGAGAAAAGAGAAGATATATTTATTTATTTATTTATGTACCAATTCAAAACTAACTGGCCAAGTCTGTTTTATATACTTTTATTTATAAAATAGACATTAGAACTAAACACACACTTTTGAAAATAATAATAATAATAAGAGTAGTGGTGGTAGTGGTGGTGGGATTAGAAAGAAGGAGAAAAAGAAGACTACAACGACGATGATGATGGTGATGACGACATTTCTTACTTTTTGTGTGAATAATCAATCATGTGACTTTTTTTCCCCTTTTTGTTTTGTTTTGTTCTTTCTTACCAAATATTTCTAAAAGCTTATTCAATTTTCATAACACAAGATTTCTTAAGATGCCTAGACATTTTATTATATAGCAACATCTTATCAAGTGCGTACGTGTTACCAAATCACCTCTTCCTCATACACGCACACATACATATGCATATATATATATATATATATATATATGTGTGTGTATGTATGTATGTAATTGAATTAATTTGAAAGAATAAAACATGCATGATTTAGAAAAGTCATCTGGCAGTTTCTTTAAGTAACCAAAATCTAAGTAAAGAACAGCAACAAAAATTTGGAAATTCATGATACCATTTTAGAAAATGTCATGTCAGTTGTGGAAGTGTGTTAAGTACAGTTATGAAACATTCCTTAGTTCCAGAACGAAGAAAACACACACCATTCAGAAGTTTAATCGGTGCAAATGCCATTCCAGTATTTGGGCAACAGTTAATGAATAGTGAGGGGCAAAAAGATTTTTTAAAAAAACGATAAAAAAAAAGAGGAAGCATTTGCAATAACGCCCCCCCCCCCCACCTCCTCCAAAAAAAAAAAACATTTCAGAAAATAAAAAACACTTTTTGCAGAGAAACTTTTCTTAAATGGAACAGAGTCTTAGTTTACAGTCAACAAGAGAGATTCAGTGTGGAGGTGGTGATGGTGACAATGATGATGATGATGCTAATCATGTTTTGTGGTGATGGGTTGGTTGATAGATTAAACACAAAAAATTTACATAATCTTAAGATGGAAGAACTTATTCAACAGTCATAAAATTTTTTATTTTTGTACTAAAACTGCAAAAGAAAACCTACTAAAAATTCTTATTATGCCATGCAAATAGTACATGCATTTCATCTGTCTTTACATTCTGAGTTCAAATTCTGCCAAAATTGACTCAATTAAGTACCAGTGAGACACTAGGGTCGATGTAATTAACCATCCCCCTCCCCTAAATTTCAGGCCTTGTACCTATAATAGAAAGGATTATTATCATCATTATTATTTGCATGCCAAGCAAATAATAATAATAATAATAATAATGCATTTCATCTGTCTTTAAATTCTGCCAAGGTCGACTTTGCCTTTCATCCTTTCAAGGTTAATGAAATAAGGACCAGTCAAGCACTGTGGTCGCTGTAATCGACTTACCCCCTCCCCTGAAATATTAATGTCTATTTTTTTATGTTCAGTTATGATAAGAACAATCTTACATTAATCTGATGGGTACACTCCAAACCTCTGCAGAGCACAAATTCACCATTCTAAAATAAGAATATTAATGACAGTGACTTTGAAACCTCAGCCAGTTTAAGCCATCATCAGCAGCCTAACGATGGCTTAACTAGTTGAAGCTTCAACTAGTTACTGCTAATAATTTTCTTGTATAGAATAATATTTTTGTATATATTTATATATACAAAACAGTCTTCTTTCACTTTCCGTCAACAAGAACTTCACACATAAGGCTTTGGTCATCCCAGGGCTATAACAGAAGACAATTGTGCAAAGTACCATGCAAAACTATATCACCATCTCTAAAGATAAAGTTCACAGACTCCACAATCTCCCAGAATTGTCATTCTTAATAACACTCTGGTTCTTTTCAGAAATTGTAAACAATAGCTTTGTTGAAACACTGGTAAACTTCATCTCCCACAACAGGTGAGAAATAGTAAGTGTTAAGATTATTATTACCTGAACAGCAACAGAGAGAGGAAGTCTCTTTAAAACATTCCTCTCTTATTCACAATATTTCCAGTTTTTGTAATCGTTTTATCTATTTATTTATTTTGTAAATGTATGGCTGTTTTCTTATCACAGTATTTTTCTTTTATTCTTTTACTAGTTTCAGCCTGTAGGCTGTGACCATGCTGGGGCATGTTTAATATATCTAATTATTATTATTATCATTATTATTATTATTGTTGAGGCCTTCATGCTGTTAAAGACTAATTCTTTAGATTCGCTTTTGTCATACAGCTAGTAATAATGTCTGCTAATTTCCTCCAGGACTTCCTTTAACTCAACTTCGAAGACGAAGTTCGAATTCTTTATTTCTTTCTTCACTAGAATCTTATGAAAATATTGCAGATGTGACGTATGAAGTATTTCAACAAAGTAAAAACCATTTACTGGCGCCATATTATTTGTTATCAAATAAATACACTGTCCCATTTTATTGAACACAGAACTGACAAGGAAACTTATTCCACATTTCTATTAGGCATTCTTAATTAGTCTTTAATATGACACTATTTCAGATTAAACAGGCCATCCATATCTTTGTCGTTTTACTTCTCAGGAGAATGGATTTTGCAAAAACATATTGACATACTTTCTGTCTGGCAGTTTGGCTATCTGTCTGCATACACACACACATACACATGCATATATATACATACACACACATATATACACATATGGGTGTGTGCGGGTGTGTATATATATATATATATATATATATATATATATATATAGAGAGAGAGAGAGAGAGAGAGAGAGAGAGAGAGAAAGAGACAGACAAATAGACAGAGACACACATATATATGTATACATATGTGCACACAGACAGTGGTTAAGAAGCTTGTTTTGCAACCATGTGGTTGTAGGTTCCGTCTCCACTCATGGGCAAGTGTCTTTTACTATAAACTCTGGGCTGACCATTGTCTTAACAACTTGATAACCTGTGTTGGTTTATTCCCCCACCCCTTAACTTGGTGGTTTGGCAAAAGAGATCAACAGAATAAATACCAGACTTGAAAAATAAATTTATTCCGGGGATGATTTGTTCAACTAAAACCCTTCAATGTGGTGCCCCAACATGGGCTCAGTCCAATGATTGAAACAATAAAAGTAAAAACAAAAAAAAATGATGATATGATGATGACCTTAGGTAAATTCTTTAGAATGTTCTGATTGCATAAATAAAACCCCTTAAATATACAGACTTTGTTTTGAGAAGAAGAAATGCAAAACTCAATTTCTTCAGTAACGTGACTCTGTTGAAGTTTCTCAACTTCAAAAATAAACATTCTCGACACTCTACTTAACATATCAAGTTCTTTACTTTTTGACTTTTCTTTTTTTTTGGTAAATTCAAATGCCTCTCTACTTTGTGTGTGTGTTGATGTGTAAGGTGATATTTGAACTGTTTGAAGCCGACCATTGCTCAAGATGTTAACCGTTTCCTCGTAATTAGTTTACACATTCTAGATTTTATTCCTGTCATCTGAGATGAGGAAGTTAACTTAAAACGATAAACAACTCAACAACTTCACAAATAATATATTCTCACCATTCTTTTTGTCATGGAGAGAATCAAGGGCTGAGCAAATGTGAATATTGGTCAAAGATCTTGGAGCAGATGTTCTTCAGGCAGCAAGACTTCTTCTGAAGCTTTTTTATTCTTTTTCAATCGGTGTACAAGGGTACACACACACACACACATGACAGGCTTTTTTTTACACCTGCCAAATACAAGGCTTTGGTTAAATCGGGGCTACAGTAGATAGTAGATGTCACTTGTCCATGGTGCAGCACAGTGGGACTGAACTCAAGACCACATGATTGGGGAGGGGGCAAGCTCCTTAAGCACACAGCCATGCCTGCACCTTATGTGAGAAGAAACAGTGAGGTGAGGAAGTGAGAACACCCAAAGAAGGTAAAAATTAATATAAGCTCTTCTGCAGACTTAACCAATGTCATAACCCAAATTGGTTTCAACAAACACCCTACCTATTTTTAAATGGGGGGTGGGGGTCATGTATTTTAGGTCCTAAACCACTTGATCAACAAATGACGTAAAAGAAACAGGATGTACGCCATTGGATGAACCAATCAAATTTTCTCTTTTGTTTCTTTGACTGGCTCCAAGCTAGAGATTTACTCAAACAGAACTAACCAAAGAAACGCACACAACAACAATGAAAATCTATAATTTTTTACAGAAGCAATTATATATTGATTTCAGAGTTTGGTAGGTGAGAAACTGAAGTCCTATATATTGTTATTGATATGGAGGAAAGTCTGCAACACAAACTAATAAAATTAACTGCAAAGTTCATCATTAAATAGATGGTAAATAAAGCAAGAATTAATTGTTAATAATGTAGTCAGTTGGGCAGGGAGGGGCAGGGCTAAGGTCTTGAGCAGGTGCACCCAGTCTGGTGAGATCAATGCAGTTAATGCCCAGTTTCGATTCCTGGACCGGGTGATGTGTTCTTGAACAAGACACTTCATTTTATGTTATCCACTCAGTCCATTCAGCTAGGAAAAATGGGTAATCCTGTGATGGATGGGTGTCCCATCTAGTGAGGAATATATATGCCAGAGAATCTGGGAGAGTGGCCGTATGAGCCTATAGCTTGAGAAGGGACCTTTGATCCATTTCTCTTTTTTGACTTTCCCAATGGGTTTGTATAGGGCCAACACCCTTATCTAAGCAAAGTGACAGAAGCATCGACGACAATTCAAAACCAACAGAATCTGCGCAAGGACAGCCCCAAAGTCAAGAACAGGGGAGAAAAGTTATTGATGGCTTTATGCTCCACAGCGAGTGAAGAACTTACCAAAAATGAAGGTAGCATACAGTGGGGTCAAACTTAAAAGTGACTGATTGTAAAAAAAAATTCTTGACCAGCAAAGCCATGACAGTGCCCAGTTTGTTTTGTCTTAGGAAAACCCCTGAATCTCATTAATTTCAAAATTTGAAATCATAGAAATAAAGAAAGATTTGAATCAATATCTCCATCTTAACTTGTTTTCCTCTTTCTTTCTTGGAACACTTTCAAAACCTCAATTTTTTTTTTGTTTTTTTTTTACCTATGGAGGTGGGAGAATATCTATGAGTCTATAACATCTTCTTATTAGAATTTCAATAGTTCTTCAATTTCAATTTAACTGTTTACTCTGTCTCAACCACTTAAATATAGTTGATTATTCTGACAAGAGGCAAACATGCATGGCTGAGTCAAGAGGGTAACAGACAAGCAGCTGAAAGGTCAGCAAGTCTACGACAGGGCCACCGTTATAAGAGGTCAACATATATATAACCTAAACAAACGCACAAGTTTTGAAACATGTCCAGCGTGTTTGTGGGTGTGTTCTGTGTGTGTGTGTGTGTGTGTGTGTGTTTGTGTGCGTGTGAGACTATGCTGATGACAATGACCATCATTATTCTAACGTTCATTTTTCCATGCTTGCATAACTCAGACAAAAAACATGGAACACATCACGAATTCGTATGTCATCCTTATATATCTATGCACACACATTCAACTGTAGTGTTATGACCCCTGGCCAACCAATGCCTCATGAGTGGATTTGGTAGACGGAAATTGTGTGGAAACCTGTTGTGTGTGTGTGTGTGTGTGTGTGTGTGGAGGGGGTTGTTGTTGCTTACATCCCCCATAATTTAACGGCTCGGCAAAGAGACCAATAGACTAATTACCAGACTTCAAAATAAGTCCTGGGGTCAGTTTGTTTGACTAAAACCCTTTATGGTTGCAGTCCAATGACCAACATAAGTGAAAAGGTAAAAATAAATTGACTTCTAGCAACAGTTAATCCTTTTCTAACCTTTACGAACATAGAAGACCCACACTCTTCCACTCTAACCTCAAATACTCTACCTGGACAATTAAGAAGAGAAGAAACATATGTCCTGCAGTTACTATTGTTAAAACAACAACAACAGCTGCCACCACCACCACCCAACTAACCAAAACAAAACAAAAAAAAAAAAGAAAGAAAGGAAAGACTGGCAATTGTTCACTGTACCATTTACAATCTTTCAGATCCAATTATAAATATGTAAATGTTCAAATAAAAATATAAAAATATATTTTTTTAAAAATCAATAAAAATTAAAATTACCTTAATTATACCATTTGTTTCAATGGAGTTAAGTACATTGCTGGTATTGCAATAAATACATTGAATGGTGAGAGAATAGACAGATTTATTGTGATGGCATAATAAAGATAACGTTCACCCACCCTCCCACACACATACAGAAACTGATAGTCAATAAATGGTTTCATTTAGTAAAGCTATTTACAAGAGTTGCATAAAAATATGTCTCCATAATCCATTACAACAGTCTTTCTCATAATCACATCACCACGGATTTAACATGGATAATTCCAAACTGATCCAAAAGCCAGTGAGATGAGGTTGCATGCCCCTTTCATAGATAATCACCTCTCACACTAATTACATCATTTATGAAGTGGAAACCATTTTTCATCATGGACTTCCATTTCATAGCTGTCATTTCTGTTACCTGTCCCTGTATATCTATCAATCGCATCTAATACTTGGTTCCCTGCCAGATATTCCACAAGATAATATCCAGCAGTGAAGAATCTTATTGGTGCTATAAGCTTTCTTCTTTCATATCCATCAAGGCCACCTGTTCGATATAGAACATGCTACTCAGAGTTTGTTCTCTCTCTTACTACTACTTTAACTGATTGTCTTCAGGGTTTTAGACTGTTCCCCTGCCCCTCCCCTCTGGTCTGACTTTGAGCTGACAGATTTGTTAGCACGCCAGTCTTTGTTTAGATAATATCTCTAAGAGAGGGAAATTCCGAAATAAAACCTGCCTCATTGCTCTGACTTGTTTCTGGGTTATCTGGCTTTGGTAGGTGAGAGCCTTAGCAGTGTTGGACAAGCTGTGGTTGGCTTCAGATTTTAGCACAGACACTGTAGTCAGCCATTGCCTTTATCATCCAGGATAAAATCATTTATCGGTGGTGGCCATATTCATCTATCATGTATGTATAACCCACAATAAGCATCTGAACAGTTTCCAACTGTTCAGAGGTCGCAGAAGGGATCCTCCTCAGTGCAAAGACAATGGTGGATTTGAGCTTTGGTCAATGAGTTCTGCTTATTCTGTCTCTTAGCAGTTAAGCAGTGAACCTGGACATTTTCAAGGTAATACAACAAACTCACAATCATGGGGATTTTTCTTGTGACATACAATTAGGAAAAAGAAATATATATTTCCTGCTATGCACTATTTCTCTTTTTTTTTGTTTGGTAAACAAATGGAAAGCTACAGCATAAAATAACCTATAAATATAAAGGTTTCATCATTTAATCATCCACCCCTTGTTTGTTTATTTATATTGCGATTTAAGCATATTATCTTCTTGTTTCTCTATGTGGAATCATGTTTAATATACAAAACATATTAAATGTGTTTCCAATGTATTTAACCATACACCATGGAATTCCAATGAAAGTAACACCCCATGGTTCTACCATGGGGTGTTGTTATTAAGTATTCTCTTTATTTGCCTAACCTGCATTCCTTCTCTCCAACCTGATATCACAGACGGTAATAAATACATCAAATTATGACAGATCACAACATGTACATCAACATATTATATTTATATGTGTGTGTGTGTGCATGTAGGTATACATAAGTATGTACATACACACACACATATATATACATATCCACACATGTATGTACATATATATGTATATATATATATATATATATATATATATATATATATAATTCATATATATTATACATACATGTGTGTGTATACATAAATATCTACATATAAACATATATATATATATATATATACACACACACACATGTATGCATATATGTGCGTTAGTGCACATACACACACACGTGTGTGAGCTCACATAAACCCTCCACACATCCCCACACTTATATGCTCGTATACAAGTATTTATGTTGTGTGTGTAACTGCAGCGATGTCTTATAAATAGATTGCTCCAATAAATACAATAATAAGCTGCTAAAAATAAACTATGACAGCCACTATCAGCGAAGTTGAGGAGAAGTTAAACAAATATACATACATTCAGATATCAACCGATGTATAATATAAATATTATAACCAAATTATAGTGAAATCACATTAAATAGCACTATAGATAGAATATTAGAGTGAATTCATTCCTTCGTTCATCTCCTTATAAACAATATTAATAGATGCCATCTCACTCGTATGTACTGTCTGGTCTTTGCAGATTGAAGAAATCTTTCAATGCTCACTGAATGGCATTGCTGTATTAAGCAAGGAAGAGAAGAAGCAGAGGTCAAATTGCACCAACTTTCAATGTAACTTGACCCCAAGTTTTACTGCAATGTCTGTCATGAGCAAAACAAGACAAACAGAAAAAAAAAAACAAACAAGGAAAATGAAATGACCACTGATAGAGCATAATCATATACGGACCGCACCAGACAGATACGAGATAGACTTCTTGGTATTTTATGGGTAGATTGAGTTACAATACTTCAACATTGTAAACAAATTGCCAATGACAAATTGCACAACTTTGAATCGTATAAGAAGTGGGCCTCATAACCCGATGGTTTATTATCAATGTCATCACCTGAAATTTTTGTCATGTAATGTTTCCAGCCTGAAGCAGTCCCAGCCCTCTTAAAGATGTGTACATTAAGAGTAGGATTTTTTCTTTGTTTTTTTTTTGTTGTTTTTGTTTTTAGCTCAGCACTATGAAACCAAGGAAGCATCCATCAATTATATAACACTCCTGCTGCTTACCTATGTTGTTTGTTTGGTCTTATGATGGCTGTGATCAAACAGATGTATGAACAATGGCATTCGAAGCATGAGTGAACGTTTTGTCTTTTTGTATATAAGGTTCAGGCATGGCCTTATATATATATATATATATATATTTGCTTTCAAACCACATGGTTTTAGGTTCAGTCCCACTGTGTAGCACCATGGGCAAGTGTCTTCTACTAAGTGTAGTACTATATAAATTAAAATCCTGATAAAATTTCAAACTTCATTATTTTCAAAATTATTTCAAACAAAGGAAATGTGTTTCAACAGAAATATGGTAACAAAAGGTTTTTAATCTTGGTGGCAGTGTTTTTTTCATACAAGCCAAGATTCTTCAAATGGCCCTGTGAGTGGGTCAATTCATCTCTGTAAACAGCAGGAGCACTGTATTTGCTGAGTGCTTTGTGAGAATTTAAAACTTTCCTAAGATTTGAAAAAAGAACTGGAGCTATCAGGTTGACCTGACCTAGATACATTATGAAAAATAACGTCCATCCAATAGAACAATAACAACAACAATGAGAACACCAACAAGAACAACCACAAGAACACCAACAGCAGCACCAGCAGCAGCTGCTGTTGCCGTTAGAAACTCTCTTTCAACCAATTCCAACTGCAAGCTGGAATTTCTTTTCTTAGAGCACCAACCAGTTTTCTCGTTCCGTCTGGGCAACCAGGGAGTGGCATTTTCTCTTTAGTGGTGTTGGAATATTGACAAATGGAACTACCATACATTAGTAGAGAGTTCACAGTTGATAACAGTGCTGCTACTGATGCATCATCATCATCATCATCATCTCTGTTGTATACACAATGATGACGACTGTCATCTTCAACTATGAACCATGCAGTAGTAATGTATATTGGTTCCAGTTGCCAAGATTCCACCACAGATGCTTCCCACCTGATACCAACATACAATGAGTAGAATGACTAACATCTGGAGAGTGGCTGCTGCGGACAAGTTTTTGCTTCCAACCCACAGTGACAAACACCATCTTCTTCTTCTCTTCTTCACTCTCAGATAAAGTCAAAGCCCCAGCAGTAGATTCTTTCTTCCCTCTGACAACTGAACTTAGCAAACATTTCCGTCACCTCACTTATACACTTCATTGTAATTCTTAGGTAGAAGGCCATTGGATTTTTCACTTCACTCACTGTTTAAGAAAGGCACGAATATTACAAGTGCCATCTTCACCTTAACCCCTAAGTATTTAAACCATCCATATCCAGTCCAAATATTCTACCTGTTTATGTTCAAACCAGTCAGATCCAGCTTCTTACACCTACCCTACAATGTCATTCTAAAAATAAACAACCACATTATTGAACTCTCAAAGCTACGAGATAATTCATGATTAATTTAAAAGCATAAAATTTGATAGGATAATCAGAATGTAAAAAGGGTTAAAATCCTTTAAGTTTCCAACCTTGCAAGGCGAATGCTTGGGGAATCGATTTGAGTATTCCGTCCTTGCTAAATTAAGACAATATAATGATGGTTTCTAGTTTAGACACAAGATCAGCAGTTTGGAAGAGGAGGGTGTTGGTCAATACCACTGCTCCCTCTCCCCACCAGCACTTCATTGGTCTTTTATTTTATTGACCCTGGACAGATGAAAGGTAAAATGAACTTTCGTAAGATTTGAAATCAGAATGTAATTGTAAAGAGTCACAAAAAATATGGCAATGAAATTTTTGATGACACCCTAATGATTCCAACAGTTGGCCGATCCCAGCGCCACCTGGACTGGCTTCTGTGCCGGTGGCACATAAAAAGCACTCACTACACTCTCGGAGTGGTTGGCATTAGGAAGGGCATCCAGCTGTAGAAACACTGCCGGATCAGACTGGAACCTGGTGCAGCCTCCTGGCTTCCCAGATCCCAGTTGAACCATCCAACCCATGCCAGCATGGAAAATGGACATTAAACAATGATGATGATGTCTGAGAATAATATAAGAATGAGAGACATCTGTAAAGAGATACGATACTTTTGGAAGGCCATTGTGTGTGTGTGTGTGTGTGTGTGTGTGTGTGTGTGTGTGTGTGTGTGAAACGCAAGACTGCATGACATCTGGTGTTGCTTTGTTTACACCCATGTAACTGAGCAGTTCGTTAAAAGGGAGGGGTGATAGAATAAGTACCAGAGTTAAAAGTATAAACACTGGGGTCAATTTGCTTAAGTAAAACCTCTGAAGTAGTGACTCCAGCATGGCCAGAGTCCAATGACTGAAACAGGTCAAAAGTAAATGACAAAGACAATGACGATGATGATGATGTAAGAACTTGAAAAAAAAAAAGAAACTCTTGAATCTCGCAAGCTGTGTTTCTTTTGTTTGATAACAAAATCATTTTCTTTCTGATAGGGAAGACAGTTTCCGGGGTCACTCCAGTTTGATTTGTTTATAGACCAGTAACAGCAGCCAATAACCAGTGCTGTCTGAATTGATAATGTAGCGTTAAATAAATTAGGCTCAATGCACAGTTACAAGCTGCACTCTGCACACACACACACACACACACACACACACACACACACATACATACACACATATTGAGATGTTGTCTGTTACAGTTCTCATTAATGTTATCAAAGAAAATAGGAAAAAATTAAGTATTAATATTCTGAGAATATATTTCAGTTGACATTGTGAGAATTATTAATTTAATGTTTCTTGCTAAAAGTTTCCATCATAATTCCATGCTAGGGGTAATGTGTATGGCTTATTCTCTCTTTCTATTCTTAAACAGCTCACTTACAGCTAATTACCAGAAATATATATATATATATATATATATATATATATATAGGAAAATGAAAAAAAAGGCAGAATGCTAAACTGGAGCATATTTTAATAAAAATTTCTAACCGGTTTTCATTGTGAAAGCAAATTATCAAGAAGAAGGAGAATGAAAATGTTTTTTACAAAGAAGTACAAAATGAAGAAAATAATGTATAAAACAATAATATATAAAAAAATAAATATACCCATACATTATATTGTCTTTGAGCTTTTAACCTTTTTTTTAAACCTAACAAAACTCTCAACTCTCATGCATCCTTATTTTTCCTAGCATTATATACATGAACTACTATTGAACTTCAAAAGCTCAAAGACAATATAATGTATGGGTATATTTATTTTTTTATATATTATTGTTTTATACATTATTTTCTTCCTTTTGTACTTCTTTGTAAAAAACATTTTCATTCTCCTTCTTCTTGATAATTTGCTTTCGCAATGAAAACCAGTTAGAAATCTTTATTAAAATATGCTTCCAGTTTAGCATTCTGCCTTTTTTTTCATTTTCCTATTATTTCTCCACGTGCGGTTAACACAACCCCACTATTTACTGACTTTTATATATATATACATATATATATATATATATATATATATATATATATATATATATATATACATATATATATATATATATATATATATATATATATATATTGTGTCTTGAATTTCAAACTCAATACTGGTTTTGAGCAAAGTCAATTTAAATTGAAAAACACAGCCTATAGTCTTTTCAATTCAGTTATTATATCAGCTGAAAATAAGAGAGATTCTTAAGATGATCACAGCCTTTTCCTTGATTACAAATATAATCAGTGGTTGTTTATTGAAGAATAACAGACAGTCTCCTTTTGAAGTGAAGCTATAAATTACGGTGGCCAAAACATGGGTAGCTTTTATGATTTTAGAGTGGTAGGAATAAAACCCAACATATAAATAGCCGTTCCTGGATCCAAGTCCTATCAGATCCTGAGTTTAAACTCTCAATATTTATCCTGCCATCAGTAAACAAAAAGAGTAGACTGGCATCCACAGCAACATAAACACTGGTGATGAGCTCAGAATAAGATCAAAACAAATCAGCAGTTGTTACCCAGGAAAATAGAAATATTAGTCACATTATTTTTGTTTTTCTCAATGTAAATCTAATTAATGCTTTCTTTACAAAATGTGATAACACTAACTTGGTCTACTAATTTGCAGAGTCCTCTAAACAAGACACTCATAAAATAATGCAATGCCAAATGTTTATTTCAACTTGCAATGCTGTTCACATCTATATTAACATTTCACAAATCCAAATTATTGCATAATCATTCTTTTATGACTTATTCATCCATGCTGTTTATTTCATATCATGTTATTTTTCATTCGGTTATTTAATTGCAATTAATTGTGGAACAAAATTTTATAAATTGATGAGTTAACTATTATTTTATTTGTCACATTTGTTTGCTTCATAAATTAATTCTACCAAAAAAATAAAAAGCAAAAAGAAAAAAAAACCAAGCACAAATGCTAGCCAAAACATGTTTCTTCAGCGGACAAGTGTCTGCCCTAAATATACAAAGTCGAATATAAAATATTAAATAGCTGGTTAAACCAACAAAGTATTAATGACCGACCAACTGAAGAGCAATGGTTGTTGTTGGTTGTTGTTGGTAGAAATACGACAGACAACAAAATGGAAGTAAACTGCATTGGTTTCAAGAGTCAAAGAGTCAGGAAATATGTGACAGGGGGGGGGGGGAGTAGGTGGCGAGAGTAATTAGAGCCGAGCATTAATGAAATGTGTGTAATTAGGAATATAATGCAATGAGGAGCAGACCATGTAATTAACGATGTGGAAATCCAGCATATGGTGCTGTATCAGTGATCAAAACATGATAATTTAATGAGACAACAATAACAATAAAGATAAGAAAAATATAAAACAAAAAGTGTATTTGTGAGAGTGGAAGTAAGAGAGTAGTTTTAGACAATGAAAAACAGCAGAATGATGAAGATAATAATGGTAAGGGAATCCCAGACACTGTTTTAAGGTTGTATATTTAAATAACAACCAAACGTAGAGAATGTTAGAATCGGATGAGAAGGAATGAAAATGGAAATATTTGCTGGCTGTACAGAGACTGAATATCCAGTTGCAGGCAGAGTTGCGTACAGACCTACAGATACGTATGGAGTAAAAACCAACTGTATGCATACACACACACAAAGGTATCTGAAAAGTAAATAAACACTCCTCATTTTAGATGTGTGTGTGAGTGCATGAGATATATATATATATATATATATATATATATATATATATATATATATATATATATATAAAGGTGGCAAGACACAATACACAAGTGAGCACATAAGTGCAAAACAAGGTGGAAAAAATCGTACTCAAATACCGAATGTAGAGTAATATGCTTTTTATCAAAGCTGTAAAATTATCACAAAAAGTGTTACTCAGAGTTTCATGTTCCTGTTCATTGGACAGTTATGATGAATACCGAATATATAAATATATATATATATATATATATATATATATGATGGACTCCCTTGTTGTAAACAACAGATGGAAGTTCTGCAATGTCTTCTTGAACCTGCTCAGATGATTTGTATATAGCCATCAAATGTTTGTGTTGTATATTAGGTCACTCCCTCCAACAAATCAACATTACCTGTACAGGTGCACAGGTGTGCCACATGTCAGACGTTGAAGCGATTGCAAAGCAGCACAAAATTAAATGTTTTGCTTAACAACACAACGCAACCACCCAGTCTGGGAATCAAAACCATGATTCTGAAATCATGAGTGCAACACACAAACCAACATAATATATACATATATACATACATATATATATATATATATATATATATATATATTATATTTAGAACCCATTTGCTCTCCAAATTAAAAACTGCTTTCTTCCTTGTTTACAATTGCTTCTAATTGAGTAATATGCTATTTGCAGGCAAGTATTTGGTAATCTCAAACGTAATATTATACTACTACTACTACTACTACTACGATTACTACTAACTACTACTTCTAGTAGTAGTAGCAGTAGTAGTAGTAGTCGGTTAGGATTTTCTGCTTAATACACAGTGATTATTAACGTACTTCAAACAGGATGACGTGTATCTAAACATCAATGCTTTGGATTAATAAATAATAATAATAATCATTAATAGTTATCAACCAAACTTCAATTAAAACTGATAACAGCTTGAGGATGATTAAAATTAATATTTCCTCAAGACAATTAGAGATGCTTGCATTGTACAAGGAGTTTGGCTATGGATAATTAAAAAAAAAAACTATTAAGACATGATGTGAGAAAAAGATGACCTTTTATTTATCTTTAATTCCTAATTGCTCTCAGTTACTGCACTGTTGCCATGCTGGAGCACTCACTGGCTTGCTTCCTTGCAAGGTTTTGGGTTCAGTTCCACTGTTCAATAACCAGTGCTGGTTTGATCTGAGTACATCCCTGCAACTTAGTGGTTCAGCAAAGGACACTGATAAAATAAGTACCAGGGCTGATTTGTTAGACTAAACATTTCAAGACCCTACTATACTGTGTAGTCAACAAGATCAAATACAAACAATGCACATGCATGACATTAAAAAATACAAAACAGCAAAATTTACCCATCACACCCTGTATATATACATACACACACACACACACACACACATATATATATATATATATATATAGCCAGATGGACCGAGTGATCTAAGAGTAGGTCCTGCCAGCAGATACATTGTAGCTGAAATGCTAACATCCTACTGAGTCAGGCAGCTGCAGTTCTCTTAACTTATATAATCACTGGATTTTTAATTAAAAAAATTTTCTTCTTATTCCCCATTGCCCCACTCTTACCCCCCAAAGATCCTATAAATAAAATGGTAGGTTTTTGCAATACGGGAATCATGCCAATTTTATTAGAGTGCGATGTGTCATCCTACTTTCAATCAATTCAATGATGAAGCAGAAGGCAAACAAATGTTGTTTCCCAAAGTCACAACACAATGACTGTAATAAATACAGAAATAGACTAAAGTAACTATTGTTTTCTATACAGATGCTGTCTCTGGATTATTTAATCTCTAAACAATTCTGTTTACCCTTTGCTAATAAAATGTGCAGCCTTGTTATATTTAGTGACTCATTATTCATTTCTATACCAAGCTATGCTTTGCTGAAAAGATTTAAATAAAACCAAAACATGTCTGAAATCATCTCCCTTGAGCACATGCTAGGAAAATAAAAAAGTTAATCACCGACTTATGAAATTTCCTTGACTTTTTTTCTTTTTTTTTTCACTACATATTTCCAGCATGTGTTAACTTGCAACAGTTTAAGCAAAAAATAGCATCAATCTCATCAGTCTTGACAGTATTTCGCCTTCCATCAATCTCAGTAAATAATAATAATAATAATAATTGCATGGACAGTAGACAAACTAAAATTGGATAGATAGAGACTGTACAGAAGCCTGTCAGTTGGATTGTAGCTGTAATTCATAAGATTCAGCCTTGTCACACAAACTGTCATATTGATTCTGCCTGAGAATTATGTTGAGAGTTCAGTATTTGTATCTGTGGGATACTCAGCCACTTATGTTAATACAGGAGTAAGTAATTCAGTCGATCAAACAGTTAAGTCTTCATCATTAATGTCACTGCTACCACCACCACCACCACTGCCATCACCTCCACCACCACCACCTCTTTATTTCTAACTTGTGATGCTGCAGCTTTCTCAATTACTTCTAATTACATTTCACAATGCTTCGACTACATCACATTTATTTATCATAACAAAGTCCAACTTTTTAACCACAAAGCCGTTGCACTACATCATAATTCCAGAAACAAAAAAAAACACAAAGAAAATTGTAGTAAATCACTCAAAAACGAAACAAATGTATAAAACAAAGAGAAAAGAAAAAACACACAAGCAATTCTGTTACCAAAATAGGCTAGTCGAGACCCAAAGTATCTTTTGATCTCAATACATCTATCAGTCATCATCAGTATTTTAATATTGATTTTTCCAGTGTTGGTAAACATAAGGTGAGAATTCTCTAGAGTCCACCAACATAGCTTCTCTAGCAGTTTTCTTTTTTTTTTCACCATTTTCTTTCTTTCTTTTGAAGACATCGCTTCAAAATAACATTTAACTGAAGTCCTAAATTTACTTTCCATCCATCCATCCAACCATCCATCCATCCAATCATCCAACCATTCACTTTTAGTCTTTGATTATAAACGATTCAGTTTTCAAACAGTAAAACCGATTCGACTTTGATTTAGTGCTATAATGAGACAGCATCTAAATGGACAGCATTTCTCCGACAAGAATTTCATTAAAGAATATTTAAGCAAAAATAGGATGAATGAGTTTAAAGAGTATTCACGTAAAAATAGGATGAAAGAGTTTTAGATTATAAATAAAAATTGTATCTATTGTAAAGGAGCGAACCATTGTTGTTTGTAAAGTTTTAGTGTGCGTGTGGAGGAAAAAAGTAGAATGGAGGGGAAAATGTCAGCGACTTAGTTGAGATAATATCGGCATTGATAGAATTAGTAATGTGTCTGAGAGAGAGACTTTGAAGAAGAAGAAATGAAAGCTGTCATAAACAATGATATGGTTTAGTTCTTTACTTCAAACTCTATTATTCTAAACAGAAATGTTGTTGTTCTGTTATTGCATTCCCAATGAACTGATTAATTCTATGTTCCTCTGTCAGTTCCAGATTGAAGCCAGTTCACTTCAATTAGTTTGCAATTGCCCTTGAGAAAGGTGTGAACATCACAGAATCTCGTTAACTACCCAATAAAATTCCTGACCTTGGTTGTTGTCGTCATCGTCATCATCACCATCATTGTCGTCTTTAACATTTTCATCATCCTTATCATTTTTATGTCTACTTTCCATGCTTGTATGGGTTGGACAGAAGGTCACAGTTCAAATCAGGTCTCATTTGGAGGGAGTTACTATCTTCCCAGAAATGTCATAGGAGCATATCACACTCATAAGTTTTATGTGATGTGATTTGTATGGGTGAATGACCTTTTAACCATCAACCTTTTTACTGAGTTTACAGGTGAATTTTGTCAGAGCAGCAACACTAAAGAACAGGGCTAAAGAGGTCCCTCAACCTTATGTTATCTTTGCTTGTTTTCCTACCACTTTACAGAATGTCCCCAGTATTTAATTTGTTTTAAATCTGGTACTTATTCTATCAGTCTTTTTTGCCAAACTGCTAAGTTACATAGATGTAAAGACACCAACACCAGTCGTAAAGCAATGGTAGTGGGCAAAGACAGATACATACATATATACAATGGGCTTCTTTCAGTTTCTGTCTACTAAATTCAATTCACAAGGTCTGATTAGCCCAGGGCTAAAGTAGAAGACGCTCACCCACCCAAGGTGCCATGCAGTAGGACTGAACCTGGAACCATGTAGTTGGGAAGCAAACTTCTTATTGCGCAGCCAAGCTATACATGTGTGTGTTATTTCACATTGAAGTGAATTAAAGTTATATGGGGAAAAACCCCATTGAATGGCATCGCTAGGTTGAGTGGAATAACCTTTATTTATTCAAAACTGAGCTTGAGTGAATTGCTATTCAATATTTTTTATTCCAAATCCTGAAGAATCGGGAACGAAAATCTCCAATCAGTGACTCACATAGATTCATCAGCTTTAAATAAATAATGCTTCATATATATATGTATGTATGTATGTTGTATATGTATAAAACCTATATCTGTCTGTATATATGTGTGTGTGTATATATCATGATGAGTATCGTCACTTTTAGAATAAAAGGAGACTTCCATGCAGAGTGACAGTGGTGAATTAATGGAAGATTGTTACATCAGAATCAGCAGGCAATGGCAACTACATTCTATTGATCCCTAGTAATAATAGTTAGCTTCTGTAATTTTAGATAAAGCACTCGAGTGACAATGAACGATGAGATTAAGTTAATAAACCTATTATTATTGTTATTATTATTATTATTATTATCACTGTGTTCACTGTAGTTAATCAATGTGTATGATTCAGACAGTAGTTAATTCTAGCCTGTGTTGGGAATAAGATCATTGAATTTGGGAGCAGCTCATAAAGAGCGTTTGTTTTGTGATGTTTTTGGCTTTTGTGTTTGTTTTGGAATTATTAATGACAACCAAATGAGTAGATTTCTATCAGAGCAGAAGATTTCCATTGATCAGGAAAGTAAAAGAGAGTCCCCTTTGTCAATAAGGACGCCTGCTAGACAAAGCTAATTAAAGGGTCAACAGTTTGTATTCCATCACTGGTGGTTGAGATGTGGCCATCACCAAAATCTAAAATAATTAATTCTTGCTATAGATAAGGTACCTTGGGCAAGTTTGGCTCATTGGTCTTTAGCAGCAGCGGCAGGAGTGTACAAAAGTGGTTTGTTAGTTTGAAGTGCCAATTCCAAGTAGCTCCAATGGGATCAAGAACAGATATGACATTTCATGACCTTTGTTTGCGAGCTGTCTTCTTGGTTCATTGGAATTCACACTTATGAAGATAACCATTCTATCGATGAAGAAATCAAAGAGTGTCAAATTAGATGATTTAAGAGTCAACAGTTAAGAATTCCATTACTGCTGATGCAAAGCAGTATCCATGACCAGAGCAAAGAAACCATTCTGATTTCCTGCACGTTGGCGGTGGAATCTGCGACACTCCTTACCAAAATCTCAATAACAAAAACCATACAATGTTTATGTGTACATAAATAAAACACCCGTTTATACGAAATGACTGACTCAACAACTCCCGTCACTTGGCCGATCAGTATTTCTGTGCCAAGTCACACGTTAGGGTGGATGACAAACCACCAGGCAATTCAAGTTGTCATTAACAGTCAACTATGGGAATAGCAAAGGTATTTAACTATCAACAGTACAGTCCATCTAGCTGTAAAGAGGTACAACAAAGAGAGTACAAAGAGGGTTTAAAAACTAACATTCCATTGGTTACAAAGACAAGGGTTCCAGTTGATTTGACCAATGGAACAACTTGCTCATGAAATTAATGTGCAAGTAGTTGAGTATTCCATAGACACACGTACCCTTAATGTAGTTCTCAGAAAGATTCAGTGAAACAAAGAATGCGACAAGACTGGCCCTTTGAAATACAGGTGCTACTCATTTTCACCAGCTGAGTGCACTGGAGCAATGTGAAATAAAGGGCTCAGCTGAAGGACATAATGAATCACCAGGGATTGAACTCATGACCTTCAGATCATGAGCTGAATACTCTAACCACAGAGCCACGCACCTTCACAAGGAGGTCAGTGAGGGGAGATGTAGAGGATAAGGCAAAACAGAGAGGGAAGACTGAATGGAGCCCTGCAAAGCTAACCCCTGTTTTAGCAGGAGAAAATGACTTCAAAATGCTTGTTGTTGCTGTTGTTGTTGTTGTTGTACAGAATGCCAAATCTTCCACTTTGTCTCAATGAACCAACCAGGGGGGCTACAGGATCCACTTGAACTACATCTGACCAAGTTCCTCCCCAAAATATTAATAACGTAATAAACCAGAAAGTCTTTGGTGTATTTATTGTTCTCCTCTAAAAGTACTTCTTAGCAAAAGATTCATGATGAAACCATTAAACATTTGTTTCTTCTCCCTTGAGGAATTCAGATTTATTCTTGCCATCAATTCTGCTGACTTCAACAGCAGTTATCTCCCCCCCCCCCCACTTCCCTACCTCTCCAGCTGCTCTCATTTCTCGTTTGCCCCATTAATTTTACGCCAGTTATTACATTAGATAATTCAAGTCTTCCTAATTTCAACTTTCCTTCACAGAGAACATTCTACGAGGAGCAGGGAGCAACACACAAACCTTTGCCGCGTATTCAGTTACATTTGGTTATTTTATTAGAGGCATTAAACAAAAATGTAACGATAAATAATAAGAGTCATTAACTAAGCCTAAAACATTTCGATCAGTCATCACTGCCAACTTAACTACCAACTAACTCTACCTCTATGGCCATCACCATCAATACCACAACCCATCCACCCCCATCCACCACCACTATCATTTTCAAGACTACAGCTGCCTGGATGAGTCCCTTACATGGTCACACATGATAGAAATAACAGCTAAATCTCTCTCAAGATAAATATGTCTTGAAAAGAAATGGATGGCTACATTGTATAATGTAGTCCTAGATATACTCTGCCTTAAAGACAGGATGGTCATGGCAAGAAAGCTCTTGATCACAAATATCTGTTTGATCAGAACTAATCTGGAGTTAAGCACCAATAACACTTCCAGCCATTATAATCCTCCAAGTCTTTCTTTGCATTGTCTCCTACCATTTACTGCATTATCAACCCTAACACCACCACCACCACTATCACAACCATCACCACCACTTTCACTGCCACCACCACCACCACCACCTTCACTGCCACCATCATCATCATCCTTAGTAGTATCAAGTCACAACACTGCTTTTATCAGTCAGTTTTTCTCTCCCCGTTTCTCTCCATGTTGGCATCAATGACTGAACTAAACTAATCTATTCTTAATTAACACACTGCTGCCGCTGCCACCGACGCCACGGCCATTTCACAGATCATTAGCCGTGTTGCAGTCATTAATAAGAAAAGAACGTTGTTCAGCTTTTACGCAAAGTCTTTCACCACTTCCACAAATATTTAGATTTCAAGATCTGGACAAACTTACAACAGGACACCAACTTCAGATTAATGGTAATTTCCATGCTGAGATGATGGTAAATAAGAAGGGAAGGTGAAGACAAATTCTTGTATTACAATATGGCCACAGAGTTAACAAATTTGGTTTCCAACCACTTTGTTGCAGGTTCAATCTCACTGCACAGTACATTAAGCAAATTTTTCCTATTACAGCATTAAGTTGACCAGTGCTTCATGAATGGAAGTTCATAGATGGAAACTGTGAGGAATCCCTACATATACATATATGTGTGTGTATAAATATGTGTATCACTATACATGTGTGTGTGTGTTTGTGTGTATACATACACACCTGGCTTAATAGTTAGTGCATTCGACTCACAATTGTAAGGCGTGAGTTCAATTCCTGGCAGAGTGTTTTGTGCTTGAGCAAGACACTTTATTTCACATTGCACCAGTCAACTCAGCTAGCAAAAAGGAATTGCATCTGTAACTCAATGGGCCAACTTTGTGTGACATTCTGTGTCATGCTGAATCTCCCTGAGAACTACATCAAGGGCTTCTTTCAGTTTCTGTCTACCAAATCCACTCACATGGCTTTGGTCAGCCCAAGACTATAATAGAAGACATTAGCCCAAGGTGCCACGCAGTGGGACTGAACCTGGAATCATGTGGTTGGTAAGCAAGCTACTTACCATACAGCCACACCTGCACATATATCTTACCACTTACTTGACAATCCATCTGTGTATGATGAAAGTAGAAAGCAGTGAAAATTTTGGGTTCAAGAAAGGAGATGGAGAAACTCAGAGTAGTAAAAGAAAGAATCTCTCCCTCTCTCCCTCTCCCCCTCCCTCTCTCTCACACTCACACACACCAATCACTCAGCATTTAAGCTAGAACTATACAGAAAGTACTGAAGGACTTGCTTTTCCGATTCTGAGCAGACAAACAACTTTTTACTGAGGAAATATTTAATAACAATAAAAATAATTAATTTAATTTCATCTCTAATTAGCAGTCCATCAGTTTCATTACTTGATGAACTAAATAACAAGAATATTTCCAAATTTCCAAGACGACCAACGCAACTCTACGTACTCGTGCGAAAAGTCAATACTTGCACTGAAATCTATCATTGTCAACAGCATAAACAATAAGTTAGTGGTATTGATCGCACTTCAGGAGATTCACCAACTTGTAAAATCTATAGATACAGTTCTAGATTCTGCAAGGCTGCCAACTATCCTGTTGAATCCTTAAATTATTTGGAATTTCCTGCGTCTTGCTACCATCATACTAAATTCTGTTAAAAGTAGGAGCCACCATTATACCATTAATGGTATCTTGGTAAGTGGTGGTTAAATGATTAATGCTTATATTATCCAGGCTACTATTCTGATTGGTTGGTCCACAGTAGAATGTTTTTATACCCAAAATATCTATGATACCATCCGACTGAGAAATACCTTTCCTATACATAAGTTTGTAGTTTCCAATAAAATTCAGCTTTGCTGTTGCCACACCCACCACCACCACCACTGCCATCATCATCATTTTAGTAACCACTTTTCAATATTTGCATGGTTCACTGAGGCAGATATTCTACAGCCAGATGCTCTACCTGTCATCAACCCTCACCTGTTTCCAACAAAGGCAATATTTCCCCATGGCCAGACACATTTTTCACCCAATATTGGAAAGGAACGACTCAACCTGTATGGCAGTGGCATTCACTCACAACTATCACTCAATGTCAAGACGTGTGTGTGTGCGTGTGTCTTTGTTTGTGGCCCCCATCTCCACCGCCTCACAATCGCTGTTGGTTTGTTTATGTCCCTGTAACTTTTCAATTCAGCAGAAGAGGTCGATTGAATAAATGCAAGACTTAAAAAATAAGTACTGCTGCTGATTTGTTTGGCTAAAACTTTTGAAGGTGCTGCCCCAGCTTGGCCACAGTCCAAAGACTAAAACAAGTAAAAAAAAAAGAAGAGTAAAAGACGAAAGATCAGTCATCCGTACTTTTGCTGACGCCTCTCTCTCTCTCTCTCTCTCTCTCTCTATGAAGATTTTTTTAGTTGACGTAACCAAAGACAGAGTGAGTAAGGCTTGCCAGAGAACAATGGTGGTTGGAACACGAACACAAGCAAACAAAAAACAAAAAAAAAGACACCCAACAAAAAAAAAAACAATAGTTAATTCTCAGGTTTGTTATTCTTAACTAAATCACAATTCGAAAAGCAAAAAAAGCACAACTCTCCATCGCTGCACAATAACTTAAAAGAACCTAACTTCAATATTAATTTGATCAGTTAAACATGTGATGAGACAGGATATCAAACAAGCCATCTTGCATTGTTATTTTAGCACTGTGATTTTTATTAAATAAATTCATTGATTTTTCACAAGATTCTCGTTTCTCTATCACTAAAGTTTTAATGCCAAAGAATAAGATAAGATTAAAGGAATTCTCAAAAAAATACTAACAAATGTGTTCATGAAATTACCAAAGTATTTATATCCCAATATATATATATATATATATATATATATATATATATATATATATATACATATATATATATCATGTATTGTGTGTGGAGACACACACACACACATATATATGTATGTATGTATGTATGTATACATATATATAAACATATATATATATATATATATATATATATATATATATATATATATATATATACTTATATTTAGATGCACACACACACACACACACAAGCGTGTGTGTGTGTGTTTTGACACATTTCCTCTATGCAGTATTGAGTTCTCTCTTATTCTATGTTATCACTTCTTGATAAGCATTACAGAACACAGGCACACACACACACACACACACACTCCAATATCACTTGAAATCTAGTTTGGTTCTGCCGATTTAGACAATATCATAACTCATGTCTGAAGACACATTTCTCTGTAGTTTTACATGGAAATTAATATCTAAAAAGATGTTTTATGTTCCTGAATTTCACACTTCTGGAACTAACGCTATGCCAGAAAGAATTATGTTCTAAACTAAATCTGATATAGATGTAGAACCTAAAGTAGAACAAGGAAAGAAGTTAACAAGGACACTAAAACATCTTTTGGCATTTCTTTTATAAAACCATGGGGAGAATTCTTATAGGAACTTCGAACTGGTTACAATCAGCAGTTGAATGTTCAAGAGCAAAGACTGATATTTTAATAATACCAGAATTCAGAATTCTATCAAAGTTAATTTGCTAATTAAAATAATATAAAACAGTTCTATTAAGCTGTATTCAAAATGAAATTTCTTTAGCTGTTGGAATTCTGTGCTCTTCCCAAGGGATTACAATCCAAAAATTATCAAAAGTCACATTTATTCACATTGTTTTGAATTAATCAAGTATTTCAAGATTTCGATGATGACATTGTGGGCTAGGTGTGAGAGGCCAGATCTAGTTAGTTTGAACAGAAAACAGATAGAATATTTGGGCCAGACATGATTGGTTTAAATGCTAAAGGAGTAAAGCAGCGCTAAGAATATTTTTTATATTGAATTTATTAATGATATTATACGTGTAAGAAATGAAAACAGAATCAAAGATAGGCATCTATACCAATAAATGTGGCGTTTGAGGTCTTGGTTAAGTTTTGAATAGCAATGACCAATGTCTGAGGGATTTTGACTAATTGTAAAACCTTTATGCTAATGTATAAAGAAAATTCAGGTTGCTCATAGATTTAGTCTCTAGGTTGTAAGTCAATAAGAGAACAGGCTTCAGATTGGCTAATGTAGCTGCCTTCGAATCAATAGGAACTGGACTCTTGGACAGTAAAAGGAAAGATTTGGGTTGTCTTCAAATATCAGCTTGAGCCAGTTTAACACCACCACTTCACTCTCGCGAGCCTTTAGTTCAGGTCTCCAGTGTGAGGTTTAGCAATACCTTTCTACAGTTTCAAAAACCCTGCCCTTCTCCTTATTAGATGATGATGATCCCAAAAGATGGACAGCAAATTGATGGTCCTGAACTCAGAATGAAAGGGGAGAACTAATACAGCACAGTATTAACAACAACAACAACAGTTTTATCAGGGATGTTGGTTGTTGTCTTTTAATCCCAGTTCAATGGAAACAAATGAAAATTCAGCAGACTTTATGATCTAAAGCATTCCAGTATGCCATGGTGCAGCATCTGAGATGCCACAGATCTAGAAAACTAAATCGTCCAATGTGCATTCTTCCCTCTTTTTCAAAGGATGTTGGGTGTAATATAAGGGAGATTTGACTGCTATTTACGGTTTGAGTGACTTTAGAGAGGTCTCCTTATTGGCAGCTCATTTTTAGCCAGGACCCACAAGTCAATTCAATTAATGCACTTGGGAAACCTCGTTGCAAGGTCAGTTTCAGTTATTCAATCCCTATTTCTTTTGCAGTTGTGTATTTTTCTTTTTAACAGCAACCTATGACAATGGTTTAATCAGTGGTGGTGGTCGAATGAAATATTTATATAAAAGAAGGAAAAAAAGTGAAAAGAAAAATAAATGAAAAGAACATTGATTCTGAATAGGAAATTTCATGATGTTCATTAGATATTGCTAAGGTGAGTCGTAGTGGATTAAAAAGCAATGAGACAGACTTGGGGGGTGGGGGTGGGGGAGTTGTTGGGGAGGGAGAAAGAAAAAGAAACAATTGAGCAAATAAAAGATGAAGAAAGAAAAAGGAAGATAGAGAAGAAGGCAAGGAAAGAAAACGTAAACAAAAAAAAAAGACAAAAATACAAAAGAAAATAAGAAAAGATAAAGAAATACAAAAGGAAAGAGGGGAAAGGAGAAAGGAAAGAAAGGATAAAAAGAAAGAAAGAAGGCAACAAGGAGTTAAGAAAGGAAGAAAATTGATGTGAGAGAAGTTGTGTCACAGTCTACCTTGGTTCGTTATTACCAGGGTAACAACAACTAACCTAAACTATCTCTGATACAACCCATTACTAGTTTAGTTTTGTTAAAAGTCAGGATTGATGAGAGAGGAGGGGGGAGGAAGGGGAGGAGGTGGTAAGAGAAATAATCAGTTATGGCTTTGAATGATTAGAGTCAGCTTGATTACTTGACAGCAGCTATTAATAAGTGGTCGGAGAATTCAAAGTAATAATACAGTTACAGTGGTATTAGAGAAGCTTTGATGGGGGGAGGAGGAGGGCGGCTGTGTGGTTTAGCAAGCTCACTTCACAACCAACTGCATCATAGTCTCACTTTGGGAAATTGCCTGGGTCTTTGACCATATCCTAGAACAGGGCTCTGAGACTGGTGTGCCACAAGACGATGCTGGCTGTGTCGCAGTGGAACCTGAATATAATTTTTCGCCCCTATATTTTTAGTTCAGGTGTGCTGCCGAATTCTGAAAAGAATATAAGTGTACCACAGGTGTAAAAAGGTTGCAGAGCACAGTCCTAGAATTGACCTGACTGACCAATGCCAAGTGAGTGAAAGTTGGCAGAGCAAAATTCATCCTGTATGTGAGTGTGCATGTATGTATAATATATATATATATATATATATATATATATATATATATATATATATATATATATATATATGTATGTATGTATGTATGTATATATATACACTACTGCAGGCATGGCTGTGTGGTTAAGAAGCTTGCTTTCCAACCATGTGGTCTTGAGTTCAGTCCCATTACATGGTACCTTGGGCAAGTGTCTTCTACTATAAGCCCAGGTCAACCAAAACCTTGTGAACAGCTTTGGTAGATGGAAACTGAATGAAGCCCATCATGTGTGTGTGTGTAAGTGTGTGTGTACATAGTTTAAAGTTGGACAAATGAGAAAGGAGTGCTCAATACATGTTATAGAGTTTATGGATTTTTAAAATTAAAACTGACGCTGAGAGTTTATCTGACTATTTGAGTTTCACCTGAAGATCACAGTGGCTTGAAACTCAAGTCAAGACAAATTCTCAGCTTCAGTTTTAAATAAACTAAAAAAACTATTCACACACACACACACACACACAATAGTGACTTGAGTATAATGCAAGAAATTTAATACAAAGCCAAAATCAAGGAGAATTCCGGGACAACATTATACTAGAGTGTAAAAAACCAAAAAGATAGAGATAGAAGGCCAAAATAATATAGAACTGATTTTCAAGTACAAAAAGTATGTGGGGGGGGGGGGTGCAGTATTATATTTGAGATCACATCATATGCAAGTAAATACAGAATATGATGCATCTTCTGCTGATTATACAGGGAAAGAAAGAAAGAAAGAAAAAGAACGGTGCTTTTAGGAAAAAAAAAGAAATATCATTTGCAGCATTTGTTCCAGCAGACAAATCCCTTGTCCTTCTTACCAACAGAAATCCAACGAAGCAACGAGTTGGCCTGCTGGAAAGCTGTGAGCAGTGATGCCATTGTCGAGAAAACGGGATATAAATCAAATCAATCAACCGTGAGAAGAATTTCCTCGTCTGAAGTTACAACAGAAAACTAAACAACACCAACATCATCATCAACAACATGCTTTCAACAGTCTTTTGCAAGATTCTAGTGCACCAACATAACTTATTATTATAATTATTATTATTATTATTATTATTAGTATTGTCATTGTTGTTGTTGTTAAACATAAATAATGTAAATGAAACAGACTGAAAAAGTGAAATCAGCTCTCATCAATAATTAACAAAAGGATTACAGCATTAGACGAGAACAAAAGTTTAAAAATAACAAACAGATAAATATAATAATATAAATAAATAAAAAAAACTTTTCTGAAAAATCACAACACCATTTGTCATTGTGTCTTAGATATATCTTAATAATGTCAAAGACCATCCTCTCTTCTCATTCTTCAACGTTTTTGTTTTGTTTTTGGGTTTCTTTTTTTCTTTTTTTTTGGTTTTGTCTCTTTCTAATTACAATACTGAATTAGAAACACTACTAACAAAGAATGGTAAAGTCTCTCTAAGACACGGTTGGCACTGAATCTATTGGGAAGTATGTAGATCTCTTTCAAATCACACGCAAATATCTGCTCCCACTCAGTGGTGTCTTACAGGATGGATCTGCAGGGCAGTCGTCCAGGGGTACCACAGGTGAAGGGGTCCAATATGAATCTACACATGCTGTGCCTTGTGGTCAATATATAAATACTATCAGTCCCAGTGCATTGTTCTGCCCACCAAAGAGCTTATAATGACAGCAATATGTTATATCCATCATTGGGCCAGCCACACCCACACGTACACACACACACATCCATAAACATCATCATCATTTCTATGGGTAGGAAAAAGTTTATTGAAGCAGATCTTTTACAGCCAGATGCCTTTCCTGTCATCAACCTTCACCTGTTTCTAAGCAAGGTAATGTTTCCCCACTGGCCAGAGATGGTTCCACAGAAGACTAGAAACGAGTGACATTCATTTAAAACAATCACACAACATCAAGACAAACTCACACACGGTGAGCTTCTTCAAGTTCTATCTACCGGACCTGGTCTCATAAGGCTTTGGTCAGTCCAGGGCTACAGTGGAAGACACTTGCTCAAAATTCCATGCAGTGCGACTGAACCAGAAATCACACAATTGAGAAGCAAGTCTCTCAACCACCCAGCCATGCCGGTGCTTTACACAGACGCTTATTATTATAAATACGTTTGTGAAGAAGTGAGACATAAGACCAGACGATAATGGCTTTGCTGTCAGCCATTTGGTTGACAGTTCAGAGAAGAACCTAGCAGTTCAGTCAGTTGTAATTCTCTATTAAGATGTAATTTACGCAGCCTTTTAATTACCGGCATAATTGGTAGGAGGAGGAGGAGGAGGAAAAGTTAGCAGGTTTGCTAAATGTGACTTACAGCCAATGGATATTGGATATAGCTGTTGTCAAAGGATGTTTAGACCTCAAGTCAATTCTGATGGAGAAGTCCTAAGACCAAAGGCATTCCAGCCATGACTATCTCCTCAGTTTTCAAAGGATCACAATATTCAATATCTTTCATGTTTTACTTGTTTCAGTCATTGGACTGCAGCCATGCTGGAGCAGCACCTTAAAGGGTTTTGGTCAAATAAATGGACCCCAGTACTTATGTTTTTTTTAAAATCTGATACTTATTCTATCAGTCTCTTTTGTCGAACCACTAAGTTACAGGGACATAAACAAACTGATACTGGTTGTCAAGCAGTGAAGGAGACAAACACACACACACACACACATATATACTGAGCTTCTTCACTCCCAACACATTGGTCAGCCTGGGTCTATAGGAGAAGGGTGTTGTCCAAGCTGCTCTGCAATGGGACTGAACCTGAGGTGCCATGGTTGCAAAGCAAGCTTCTTAACCACACAGCCATGTCTGATAAAAAATATAAATAAATAAATAAAAGAACTCCAAGCTGGTCCTGGCTGGGAAGCCTGCTTGATCAGGGACAGACTTGGGAATTAAACCATAACAACAAAGATAAACTGGTTATGGGTCAAAAGTTAAGTGGTTTGCTGCGGAGCAAAAAAAGAGAAAGAGAAAGAAAAAAAAAGACAAACAAAGAAGCTCAATGGATAAATAATACAAGATACAATGGCAGACTAGACTGTGAAATATATTGCCATATGGGAGAAGAAACGGTATTGTGAATGGAAATGTCTCTTAAGCATCAAGTGACTGTTATAGATCAGCACAAGAGATCCAGTTTCAGGATGATAAAACAGAATGAAATGAATAGCTCACCACCCCACACCATGTCTTATGCTGGATGGGACACCCCAGCAGACAAAAATAAGTTTTTCTTAATTAGCCTTACAAAGAAGAACAATGCCCATTACATATATATATATATATATATATATATATATATATATATATATATATATATATATATATATACATATATATATATATATATATATATATATATATATATATATATATATATATATACATATATATATATATGGGAGAATGTACGAAAAAACAACAAGAGACAAGGACAGGTGGTGTAAATAACAAAAGGATGTATATATATATATATATATATATATATATATATATATATATATGCATAAGAAGCATCAGTTGTGGTGTGCAAGAGAGACGATTGCGCTGGTTTGGACATGTGGTGAGAATGAATGAGGATAGCTGCGTGAAAAAGTGCCACACCCTAACAGTTGAGGGAACCCGTGGAAGAGGTAGGCCCAGGAACACCTGGGCTGAGGTGGTGAGGCAAGACCTTCGAACATTGGGCCTCACCGAGGTGATGACTACTGACCGAGACCTTTGGAAATGTGCTGTGCATGAGAAGACCCGGCAAGCCAAGTGAGATCGTTGCCAGTGCCCCTGGACTGGCTCTTGTGCGGGTGGCACATAAAAGACACCATTTCGAGCATGGCCGTTTTCGTGTGGGTGACACGTAAAAGCACCCACTACACTCTCTGAGTGGTTGGTGTTAGGAAGGGCATCCAGCTGTAGAAACTCTGCCAAATTAGATTGGAGCCTGGTGTTGCCATCCGGTTTCACCAGTCCTCAGTCAAATCGTCCAACCCATGCTAGCATGGAAAGCGGACGTTAAACGATGCTGATGATGATGATGATGATATATATATGCACACATCATCATCATTATCATCATTTAACATCCTCTTTCCATGCTGGCATGAGTTGAACGGTTTGACATGGGGCTGGCTAGCAGGGAGCTGTCCAGACGCCAACTGTCTGTTGTAACATGGTTTCTACAGCTGGATGCCCTTCCTAATGTTGGGTGCATTTTATAATATATACATATATATATACACACACACACACACATTTGAAAATAAAATGCATGTGTGTGCGTGATGTGTGGCTTTAGTGGTTAGGGTGTTCGATTCCTGATGATAAGATTGTGGCTTTGATTTCTGGAGAGGGCAATGTGTTGTGTTCTTGAGTAAAACACTTCATTCAATGTTGATCCAGTCCACTCAGCTGGCAAAAGAGTGTAATCCTGTGACAGACTGGCATCCTGTCCAGGTGGGGAATGCACGCACAACAGAAACCAGGAAACTGGCCTCATCAGTCTATAGGACTCAGGAACGATACATATATATATCTATGTATGTACATGTGTGTGTATATATATATATATATATATATATATATATATATATATATATATATATATATATATATAGATAGATGGATGTATTTGTATAGGGTCATTGAAGCTGGTGAGAACGATCTGGTTGTTGTTCATTTGGAACTTCTGTTAGTTGATATCTATTGGAAAAATGCAGGCAGAATTATTCTAAAAGGAAGCAGTTTTAGTAAGAGAAGAATGGATAAGAGTGTTTGGTGCAGGGTCTAGAGGGTGAGACAAATGTATTGAGGGAAACAGTGTTGTTAGAGTGATGTATAGCACTTAATACCTAAAAGTGTGCTTACTAGTTTACACACACACACACACACACACACACAAAGTGGATATTAAAATGGATATACATATATTGTATATGAATGTGTGTGGGTGTGTGTGTAATAAATCTTCAGGCTACCTATTCAGAGGAATGTTGTTAGGATTGTTAGAGTGAAGAATTGGCTATTAGTGTTTTATCTTTAAAATGAGTACCACAAAAGTCATTTTGTTGCACCCATTTCTTTTAATAAAATGTATGTATGAATATGTTTATTTTTATATATATATATATATATATATATATATAAAGGCTGAGTTCCTCTTGAATGTTGGGTCTCATGGAGATAAAGTGGCTGAGTTCTTTTCGAGCATTGAGTCTCACAGAGGCAAAGTGACCGAGTTCCTTTTGAGTGTTGGGCCTCATGGAGGCAATGACCAAGACCTTTGACATTCTGTTGTGCTTGAGAAGACCCATCAAGCCAAGCAAAATTGCAGTCATGGCAGATACTGGTGACACGCAAATGGCATTCATGCCAGTGGCACATAAAAGCACCCATTACACTCTCAGAGTGGTTGGCGTTAAGAAGGGCATCCAGCCATAGAAAACTATGCCAAGTCAGGCTGGAGTCTGGTGGTTAATAAGTTTCCATTGCAATCATTTAGTTTCAGGTTTGATCCCCTGGCATGGCACTTCTTTTTCTATAGCCTCAAACCGAACAACACCTCATGATGAATCTTAGCAGAGAGAAACCATACTAAAGCCTGCTGTATATATATATGAAACCACAGGTAATCCATCATGTATGTATGCGCATATATCTATCATCATCATCATCATTTAATATCTGTTTTCCCTGCTGACATGAGTTGGACAGTTTGACACAGTGCTGGTCAGCCAGTGGAGAGCTGTCCAGATTCCAATTGTCTGTTGTGAGATGGTTTCTACAGCTGGATGCCCTTCCTAAAGCCAACCACTTTACAGAGATTGCTGGGTGTTATATACAAATATCATTTTCATTTTCAAGCGTGGCTGTGTGATAAGCTTACCTCCCTTCCACATGGTTCCGGGTTCAGTCCCACTGTGTGACACCTTGGGCAAGTGCCTTTTACCATAGCCATGGGCCAACCATGCCTTGTGAGTGAATGTGATAGATAGAAACTGAAAGAAGCCTGTTGTACACACACACACACATATATAATTCCTTTTAATAGATGTAAACAATAACATGATGCTATGAATGGACCCATACAAGAATTGTCAGGAAACCAATGCAAAGAAGAAAACGAAACAATCTTTGGGAAATACGAAATCATTGTCTGAGCAAGGAACCATTTGCAGAAGAGAAAGAAACTATTTATCAAGAATTATAAGCATCTCTGACACGAAGAGATGGAGAACGAATGAAAGAAATGGTCAAAACACAAGTGAATGGTGAAAAAAATTGAAAAATATGGAAATTAAGGAATTAATTAAACTTCTCTTCAAAAATACCGTCTTCACTTTTCCTCGAATGAGAAAAATCAAATATGTCCAACAATAAATCAGGTTGCCAAATATTTCAACCAATTTTCTTTGTTTATTTTCAGCAGATGATTTTGTCTGATCATGTCATTTTGAGCAGCAAAGCACAAACGCAGCAATATAAGGAATGAGGGGCAAGGGTGGAGGGGAAGAAGGGTCGACAGTTTCCACTGATTCTTTTCAATGGAAATATTGATTTTGAACAGACAAGACACAGGGCCAACTTCAGTAAAAGAAAGGTGTGTGTGTGTGTGTGTGTGCATACACACACACATGTATGCACAGTGTGATTTAGAAGTACCTGTAGCCTTAAAATGATACATAAAAAATATTTTTATTTTCTTTCATATATTTTTAACAATTAGCTATTTTACTGTAAATCTTTTGAGATATACATGTATATATCATATGGTAATTTTATATCTATTTATCTTGCTTTCTACACCTATCTATCTATCTATCTATCTAGATATTAAAAATATACAAGGTAGGAAAATTTTAGAAATTTTGCTACCATTGGCCTAGCATGTATAAAATAGTCAATAGGCAATATATTTTTCATATAAAAATTTGGCGTACACGCTGATGAGAACTTCACCTAGCAAATTATTTTATTTGCTAATTAAAAGTTTGAAACCCAGGTCCAGAGAAAAATATGGTAAATGTTTTTATTTTTCATTCCTTTTGAAATTGCTCTTAACCATGATTTGGACTTTGACTGTTCCTTCTAGCATGTATCACGTCCTGTTTTGTGTTTAAATGTACACTAATTTTTATCTATCTATCTATCATAGATAGATAGATAGACAAACAGACAGATTGATAGTGACAGACAAATAGAATATTGTTTTAATAAAATATTGTTAAAAGACAAGGAATATTCATTGTCCTCAGAATGATTCAAATTAATGATAATCCAACTGAGGTGTGGAGGCACACCTAGTTTAACTGTCCAGGTTAATCCTAACAGCAGGCTGGGTGGATGACAGGACAACAGAGCAGCTACCCTGATTAGTGTAGTGGTGGGGTGGATGCATTGTATGCAGTGATGAGGCGATGGGAGGGGTGGTGAGAGAGAAGACATTAAGATAATTAACTAACCTCAGGTGACATTCATTGTTAACTGGTTTGTGATAGAGGCTAGAGGGACTTCTGAGCCATTAGAGAGTCTTTGTGCTGGACAGTAGACTCTCCATGGTTACAACATCAGACATTGGAAACAGACAAAAGGTAAAGCATTGTAAAAGTCACTGTTGTTTAGCCCCAGGCTGGCCTTGGGTGAGAAGACCTATGATCACACACACATTGAAGCAATGACCAATTCTGCTGTTTTGTTTATCTAAAAGTACATTATTCAACGAGTCTTTGCTTTACAAAAGATGGTAGGTTTACAGTTTCAAGTAGAAATGGAAATACTTGGTGTCCTATAAATAGGACTCTGAGACAATGTGATGTAGCTTATTTAATGTTCTCATTTAGTGTCCTATTTATAGGACAGTGGGACTTAATGGGTTAAGTACAATAGTGTATGCGTGTATAAATACATAAGAGTGTGTGCACTGTGCGTGTATACACACACACACATATGTGTACACTTATATATATATATATATATATATATATATATATATATATATATATATATATATACATACATATAGATAGATAGATACAAACACATATATTTGAGAAACAAGCTGACAAAGAGCTCCTCCAGGGGTAGCAGTATGATAGTTAAGTTTTCTTGTTGAAGGATATAGCTGATCACTGCAATATATACTGTTTCTAATAGTAACAAAGTCAGTAGTTGTTTGCCCCATGGGACTAAAGCGGTACCTTTAAGAATATTCAAGGTCATACTGGGAACGTACTTTAGCAGAACCAGGAGCTTCCAGAGGATATTAAAGTCCATGGAGTTGCATGTGTCGGCATTAGTAGACGCTGAGTGAACCTTTCCTTGAAGTCATTGGCTCAGGATATAATTCATGAAATAGACAGGGCGAGAGGAGACATGTGGGACAGAAAGTCGCTGAAGAGGTCACAGAATGTGTGAAGAAAATAATAGTAACAAAGTGAAGATCAAATAAATAGCGCTAGTGTTTAATTCGAAAAATGTGACCATCCCCAAATATAACAAGGTGTCTGTGTGCGTATTCACATAAACAAATTTGATTACATACATACAAAAAGATACTAAACAAGTATGCCCGCAAATTATGCGCACACGAATAGAATTACAATAGAATCCTCAATTTGTTTTCGTTCAGAAAACTCGTTTATTTGCAGAAAGTTCTGAAACACTTCCTGTAACGTTGAAACGATCTGTGGACAGACAGCTGTTCAGGTTTCAGTTGGTATCTTGAGCTCTGGAGGGATTGTCACAGGCTGCTAATTTTCGTATGGGTTATATTCGATTAAACTGATCTGTTACTAACCTCAGCTAATATATTTTAGGCGAAATGACAAAACATAAAACTAGAACAATTTCAAGATTCCAGCAGCAGCACCACCACCACCACCACCACTAACAAAGAACAACAATTCTAAAAGTCAACAGAAGCTGTCAAAGTAGACACATTTGAACGAAGCCTCTCTTCAACCTAAAATCGATAGAGAGTATTTAACCTTATAGAAATACACATTTGGGAATAGTGGTGAGTTATACAGAACAACACGACACATATACAGAGAGATAGACAAACCAAGGCAGATTTTTCAGGAGACAGAGAGAGAGACAGAGAGAACAAGAAATGAAGACGAGAATATAAAGATTGAATTGGGCAAACGAAAAGAAAAACATTTAAATGGAAAAAGGAAAAATAATTCAAAGATATCGCGCCATAATTATCATAACAATGCCAAAACTAAGTGCCATGATGTTGAATATATTGATTGGGGAGGGGGGGGGGAATATAGATAACACACACACCGCTCGCACGCGCGCACACAGGATTCCAAGAGGAAAAAAAATATCAGAAGTTTTTTGTTCAGTTTTCTTTATTTTTTGTTATCGTTATCATTATTGTTGTTGTTGTCATCATCATCATTATTATTATGATTATTATTATTATTATTATTATTCGCGTTATTGTTATTTGAAAAGCCAGACAATCCAGTCTGACACGCAGGGAAGAAAGATATGGTTCTCTTAACCGACAGCAGGATATGTGTGTGTGTGTGTGAGAGAGAGAGAGAGAGAGAGAGAGGAATGAGATGGAAATAGTAAATAGGAGTGAGGAGAGAAAAGAGAGATTCGAAAAGAAAATATATGGTAGACAGGGAGAGAAAGACCGAAAAAAGAAGGAAAATTTGATAAAGAGAAAAAGAGACGAACAGAAATGAGAGAGAGAGAGAAAGAGAAAGTAAATGAGAGAGAGAGGGAGGGAGAGAAAAGAGAGTAAGACGAACAAAAAGGGATGTAAAACAGTTGACGAGGAAGATAGGGAATGAGTGAAGTAGGAGGAGAGAGGAGAGATATGACAGGGTTGAGGGGAGAAAGAGAGAAACAGAGAGTAAAATGAGAGAGAGAGAGAAGGGGAGGAGAGAAAGAGAGATACTATAATGGAGAGTGTGTGAGGGGAAAACACACCGGGAGAATTGATTTTGACGTCATTTTTCACTGCATCGAATTTATTGTAGTTGTGGTGGTGGGGGGGGAAACTATGAGGAAGCTGCACGTTTGGAGGATGAAGAAGAAGACGAAGACGGAGAAGAAAGAAGAATTTACAGTAAATGAGGCTGCAACGTTCTGGCATTGACTGAAGAAAAACAAATACAGACAGTTGTGTTATTAGCCACCATGTGGCGATATTCAGTGCCACATATACATACATACATACATATATATATATATATATATATATATATATATATATATATTACACACACATACATATACGTATGTGTGTCGTTTACGGGCATAAATATATATTTTACACGAAATAAAATGAAATACGAGCGTATTTAGTCTTTATAGTTCCTGTTTAATTGGTACAAGGATTTCAAAATTTATAGGAATGTAAGAAATACAGAAAAGAAAATCAATACATTAATTTATTCTTACATATGTGTGCGCGCGAGAGAGAGAGAGAGAATGCGCGCGCGTGTGTATACAGACACAAAGTGCACGAACGAATGCGTGAATAATAATACACATGTACACATATATATACATGAAGAGAGCATGTGTATGTACGCATGTATCTGTGTATGTAGTCATGTATACACAGACATATGCGCACAAGTATATATATATATATATATATAAATGTGAATGTATTGGTATGTATGTTTGTATGTATAAACACGCACACATGATATACACACACAAGTGCATCCATCTATCAGTCCATACATACATCCATCCATCCACACGACAAAATAATGCATTAAATGAGACAGTTAAAACCTAATCCCTGTTTCATCACCCAATCTTGTATTGGTTGTAATGACGGCGAACAAGTATCGGCTTTATCTATCTATCTATATATATATATATATATATATATATATATATATATATATATATATATATATATGTTATAGCCAGATAATCTAATCTAAATACAGGCAGTGCTTCTAATGATGTAAATCTAAGCTGATCCCTTAATCAGGTCTGGATAAGCTGGGTTAACATGAAGAATAGGAAGAAAACAGGTGACAGAGGAAAGGAAAGAGTAAATAAACAGTGGAGCAAAGAGGAGTAGTAAGTATATTAGCTATGAAGATTGCACGTCGATCGATTATTGGGCTCCTTGCAGTTGGTTAATCTCAACAGATAGGGAATAATAAGGTTGCCATCACGGCATGCTTCGTTCACAACTATCGAAAACATTAGCTATTACAATGTCTGTGTGTGCGCGTATGTGTGTGAGTGTGAGTGTACACATTGCTTGTAGTTAAATTTACACACACACACACATATATTTACAGGTACAGATTGGAAAATGTGTCCATTTGACTCGGAAAATGCATCAACACAGCAACACAATTGCATCAACAAATAATGCATGGGGAGAAGATGCGATAGAATGAATATACGGTGTGTGTGTGTGTGTTCAAAGACCTACTTTCATTATTAGACGGGAAAAAAAGACACATTGTCATATGTTTATGTTGTCATATGTTTATGACAATGTGTATGGATACACACAAACACATATTTTGCGCGTGTGTGTATATATATATTTACACACACACTGACAGTTCCAATTTATTAGAAATGCGAAACATCAGATGATCACACTTGGGTATATATTTCAAATTATAAACAAATAAAAAAAAAATCACACCTCAAGCATACATTAATGTTTTGTAAATAGAACACCAATGTATGCGTGTGTGTATATAATATACATATATATACACACAAACACACACAGTTAAGTGCACATAACTGCCTTATCTTTTTTTTTAAGTTTTACGTACTGTTTTTAAAAAAAACAACCCTTTCCATTCTTTTAATTATAAATATTTGTCATGCAATTAGCGAACCAGCAGCGACCACAGGAATTCTAAGACAATGTAAACATTTATTTTTAAATCAAATAAAATATCCAAAGAAACTGAAACTGTGTCTTAGAAATTCTCAGTAAATTACGTTTCCAAAAGAAGCAGCAAAGTCTCACAGAATGGTTTATAAATATAAATATTTTCCTGTTTCATTCTATCACATAGTTTTCGTTTAAACCAGAGACTCATGTTGGAATTGCCAAAATTACTAAGGAATTTAAAGATTTAGTTTACAACATTAACAAAACACACACAGATCATAGATATAGGATGCTTCTTCCTTCTCTGGGAAGAAAAATAAACCAAAATAAAGAATGACTTATAAAAAGGCTAAACATTAATGAAGGACAGAGAGGATAATGTATATGTGGAAATGTGGGGATTCTAAAATCTATTTTAGATTCGCAGGTGATGATGCTATTATTGTTATTAACAATTAAAAGAAAATAGAATTCGTTTGCTGTCTGTGAAATACACATGGAATCCAATATGACCAGTGGCGACTGATGAAGGCTTCATTGAACAACCGACCAATACATCATTGTTTAAATATAAATAAACGAGGATCCAAGGAATGAATGCTAGAAAAGCTAAAAGACAAGAGGCAGCATTCATGGTGATGTCGACTCGATCGATTCCCTCTATTTGACTGCTATTTATTCTATCGACTCCGGCAGGATTTGAACGCAGAACATTAAAGGACGTGACTTAAATACCGCAAGGTATTTAACCGACATTCCACTGTTTCTGCCAAATCCTGCCGCCCTGGGAAAATGTGCAAACATACATAAAATAAGGGTAGGAAAAGATGAACAAGAACGACAAGGAAATAAAGGAATAGTGTACAAGTCCGTCATGACACGGTTGGCTATAATAAAATGGCTGTGGAAAGGTAATTTTAAAAGACAGGTAAGGTAAATATAAACAATTGAAAATACCTGATAGATGACTCAATATTCTCCTCGATTTTTGAAAGACGTTCCTTACCACCAGCTGTCTCCCCACAACTTGCAGAGATCCGCTGATGATGTCCCTCTTCGGTAGTGGTGGTGGCTGTTGTCTCACCTGAGCTAGTAGGACCCCTGGAATCAACCGATCCGCGACATTTACGAGAAGGGTCACTTCTGGGAGATAGGGGCAGGGCTGAATGTTGGCTGCTGCCAGTACTGTTAGCACTGGAGTTATTGTCATAGGTGGACGGGGATCGGGCTGTCCGGTGAGATAACGATGTCGACGACGACGACGAAGAAGATGAAGACGACGACGACGAAGAGGACGACGACGACGACGATAAGGAAGAAGAGACTGTGGTGTGCGATGACGATGATGAAGAACAAACAGAAATGGAACCAGAAGATAATAACGGTAGTGATGGTGGAGACAATGTGCAAGTGGATGAGGAAGGTAAGAGCAAGTTGGCCGATTTCTTCACCAACTTACTGTTGTTGTCGCTTTTTTTTCCGGACGAATTCAATGAATTCAATGAAGACAAAGTCGACGAACGAACGGGCGACAATAACAACCGAGGAGACAACAAAGCTGTCGTCGCCGTCGTCGGAGCTGTTGGGCTCGGGATCGCACCCGACGTTTGCTGCTGTTGTTGTTCTTGCTGCTGTTGTTGTTGTTGTTGTAATAATAACAATAAGCGATGTCCAGAGGAATAAGGAACAATAGTAGCAGGTTCTACTTGATGCAAAGTCGTAGAAGAGTTGGAGGCGATACAAGAGGTCGGGATAACCGTACTGTTGTTGTTGTTGTTGATGGTTGTGGTGGCAGTGTTGGTGAAAGGAGGGAAGTTTCCAGTGTTGGTGGTGGCAGCCAGGGAGGCGGTGATGGTGGCATGGGTAACATCGATAGCAGTAGATAGAGGAGGAACAGCGCCAAAGGAAGAAGAAGAAGAAGATACGGCGGCAGTCGATGGGATGATAGCAGTTGTTGAACTGATGATCGTATCGCTAAGGGAACTCGAACAGGGCTTTGTTTGCTGTGGAATACTAGTAAGACTGGCAGCAGTAACATTGGTGATGCTGTTGGCTTGGTATTGTTGTTGATGATGATGATGGAGACCCAGAACAGAACCGCTTCCTGCAGAGGCCGTAGTCGTCGTTTCGACAGTGCACAATGAAGTGGCATTGTCGTGCTGTGGGTGCGACCAGTTGTCGCCAGATGCCTCAAACACTACTACATTGCCAATGTGGGAGAGTGTCTGGGTCATAGTAAATCACCGAACTACGACGACGACGGAGACACACAGCAAGCCAAAGCAACACGCATGGCGATGACATCTCAAATTCTCACTCCCACCGACAGAGGTGTCACGTGATCGCTACGTTACCTCTGCTGCGAAACGTGATTCTCAGCTCTGAGATTACAGACCATAATAGTTAAAGAGGGAGGAGGGAAGCTGCGGAGGGGGAGGAGGAGGATCATTATAAGAGTGGGGGATTTCAACATTATATATAATATATATATATATATAAACTTCTATATATTCATATTTATTTTTATATATAGGCCTATATATGTGTGTACATAGATATATATATATGGATCACACACACATATTGTATACATATACATATCTACTTGCATATATATATGTGTGTGTGTATATATATGTATGTATGTATTATGTATATATATATATATATATATATATATATATATATATATATACACACACACACACACACACACACACACACACACACACACACACATATATATATATATATATATATATATATATATATATATATATATATATATATATATATATAGCCAAAAGGTGAACTTCAACGTGACACAATTTCAGCCAGAGTACAAACTAAAAACTTATTGGTATTCATTTGAAAATAGAATTTTTTAAAAACTAATTTGATTGATTTATTTATTTTGTAAACAGCTGTAATCCAAAACAAACAAGATGAAGATGTCCTAATTAAAGCCTGACTGGTTTTTGGTGCAAAACTTTTACTCTTCATTTAAAATAAGTTACAAAATTTGAAATCACAAAAATATTATTTTACTGTTGTAAAATTTTAGGAGAAATTAGAACCATTAAATGGGGAAAAAAAAGATCTGATAAGTTCTGTAGGATTTCATTGCTTTTTATCATATACTTGTTTCAATTGTTGGACTGTGGCCATGTTGGAGCAATACCCTAAAGGGTTTTAGGTGAACAAACTGACCTTAGAGTTTTATTTTTCATAAGTTTGAAACTTATTCTACTGGTCTTTTTTGCTAAACCACTAAGTTACAAGGACATAAACAAACCATCATCAGTCGTCAAAAGGTGGGCAGACAAACACATGCACAAAGACACACACACTCACATACATACACATATGGTGAGCTTCTGTACAGTTTCCGTCTACCAAATCCACTCACAAGGCATTGGTTGGTTTGGGATTATAGTAGAAGACATTTGTCCAAGGTGCTGCACAGTGGGACTGAACTGAAATGAATCGACCCCAGTATTTATTAAAAAATTTTTTTTTTAGATCAGTACTTATTTTATCGGTTTCGTTTGCTGAATCATTAAGTCATGGTGATAGTAACACACCAACATTGGTTGTCAAGCAGTGGTGGGGGACAAACACAGACACACACACACACACACACACATACAATGGGCTTCTTTCAGTTACCATCTGCCAAATCCATTCACAAGGCTTTGTTTGGTCCAAGGCCACTCTAGAAGACACTTACCCAAGGTGCCACACAGCGGGACTGAATCCAGAACCATGTGGTTGGGAAGCAACCACAACTGTGCCTATTTTGACAAAAAAAATATTTTTAGTGCCTTTAAGCTTATGGGAGACCCAATTTCACACATAAGACTCAAGGTGATTTTTGGAGACTTTTTTGAAAACAATGTGTCTTATATGCCATCAAATACTGTATTTTCTGGCACTGAAGAGATAAGCCAGTCATTGAGATGTTGTATTTACTATGTTTAAGGCGGTGAGCTGGCAGAATCGTTTGCATGCTGGGCAAAATGCTTAGTGGTATTTCGTCTGCTACTACGTTCTGAGTTCTAATTCTGCCAAGGTCGACTTGTGGGAGGGAATGACTTGACAGACTTGAAGTGGTGAGATGTGGAGTGATTTGATTAAGAGAACAATTGCATTCATCCGAGTAGCTGTTGCTGATGGTCTAGGGTGAAGCCTTGCCAAGGATAGTTAGCATAGAACTAAAGGAATTCTGTACTTTGAGCTTACAAAGTGCTAAAGGATTCGGGAAGAATGTCTACATGTGGTGGGTAGACATTAAATAACTTGTGAGGTGTGGGAACAATTCTGGTCAGGCAGAGGTTGGGTTTGGTGGGTGAGTAAGGGATCATAAGTATTTAAAGGGTTTGTGTGTCAGTCAAGGAAGTAAATAAGGGACAGAGATATATATAATGTTGGAATGAAAGTTCTGCCACATTTCAGGATGGGAAACAAAACAAATGCTTCTTTGGTCGTAATTGGTATATTTAATCAAGGTAATATTTCCTCTAATTATTGATAACATAATCCTAATATATCTGGGAAATTATTGATCCCTCAGGCATAAAATTCTTCAGATTTCAAAGCAAAGAACCATTCAGCAAGATTTTTAACCTCTTCACAATTAATAAATATCTTCTCCTCTAAATAATGTTGCAATGATCTAAAAAGATGATGGTCAGACAGAGAAAGGTCAGAAGAATAAGGAGCATGGCACAAAACTTCCATATTTAGGGGCCATAGATCTTTTCCTAAGTGACCTGGGCAATATGTGGTGTGGCATTATAACGTCACAGCAACACTCCTTTAAGATTGACCAATGATGGCTGCTTTTTCTGCAAATGCTGTCTGATGCTTCCAATTGATGACAATATTTTCTTTGCATTAACTGTCTTGTTTTGGTTTAACATTTCATGAGAGACGACACCCTTCATATCATACCAAAGACAGAGCATTACCTTTTTCTGCTGTGGCCCTGGTTTGGAAATAGATTCTCCTTTTTTTCATTAGGAGCTGTCCATTGTCATTTTCATTGGATATTATAATAAAGAACTCACTTTTCATCAATTATAATGATTCTATCCAGGAAAGGTTTGGTTGCAAGTCAACTCTTCAATGACAAACATAGGGGAACTCTTTGATTAAGCTGAGAAACTGTCATAGGATGAGGGAGCATGACATTGAATATGACAAGGTTGGATATTTGAAATACAGGTAAAACTCATTTTTGCCAGCTGAGAGGACTGGAGTAAAATGAAAAATAAAGTGTCTTGCTGAAGAACATAATGTGCCACCAGGGATTGAACTGACGACCTTACAATTGTGAGGCAAACACATTAACCACCAAACCATGCCCTTCACTAAAAAAAAAATAATAAGCACACATTCACACACACACACACACACACACACACACACACATGAAGTGCTTAGTCATACCTACAAATCAATAAACTCTGCAGTGAATCAGGAACAACTGATTCACTCTCTTGGAGAATTTTAAAATTCATTGAAACTGTTTTACCATTCACAGACTTCAGACAGGCTTGGCTGTGTGGTTAAGAAGCTAGCTCTGCAACCAGGTGTTTTGGGTTCAGTCCCACTGTGCAGCACCATAAGCAAGTGTCTCATACTATAGCCCTGGGTCAACCAATTCCTTGTGAGAGAATTTGGTAGATAGAAACTGTGGGGAAGCCCATCATACATATATATCTCCATCTCACTCTCTCTCGCTCTCTCTTTCATAAAGTAGGGATGCTTGTATATGTGTGTGTGTGCATATATATATATATATATATATATATATATATATATATATATATATATATATATTTATATATTTACAG
>NC_142945.1:55118867-55123867 GCF_046866305.1 Octopus bimaculoides
AGGTTGTGTAGTTAAGAAATTCAGTTCACAACCACACGGTTCTGGGTTCAATCCTATTGCATGGCACTTATTTTCTGCTAGGGTTGATCAGTGCCACGGAAATAGAATTTGGTTGACAGAAACTATTGAAGTCCGTCAAGCATTTGTATGGCTTTCATCCTTTATATTTCACTTGTTTCAGTCAGTGCACTATGCCCATGCTGGGGCACCATCATCTAAGGTTTTTGCCAAAAAAAATCAACCACAGTAATTAGTTTTTAAGTCTATTACTTACTCTAGTACTTACTCTTTTGCTAAACCATTAAGTTACAGGGATGTAAACAAACCAAGACCAGTTGCTAAGAGTTGGTGGGGGAAAACACACACACACACATACATATATATATATGGTGCTTGTGAAAACATTGATGATGATGATGATAACAATGATGGGTGACTTGAACATTTTTCCCTTTCCTTCTTTGTTTCTTCATATTCTTCTGGTTTAAAATAAAAACAATTTCTTGGTTAATATAATTAATTAACTAAGGTGGCAAGCTGGCAGAATCGTTAGCATGCCAGGTGAAATGCTTAGTGGTATTTCGTCTGCTACTACGTTCTGAGTTCAAATTCTGCTGAGGTTGACATTGCCTTTCATCCTTTTGGGGTTGATAAATTAAGTACCAGTTGAGTGCTGAGGTCGACCTAATCAACTGGCTCCCTCCCCAAAAATTTCAGGCCTTGTGCCTCATGTAGAAAAGAATTTAATTAATTTAACTATCAACTGAAGATACACAATACATAGAAACAGTCTGTCTATGGTCATAGAACTGGCAGTTAAAATCATTAAATGTTAAATTTGTAAACAATCTAACATCTCAAGTCACTCATAATAAAGATTCTTTTGAGAGCAAAAGTAAAAAAAGACAAAATTGAATGAAAACAATTTTAATATGCTTTCCTGTCTTATATGAAAAATAGATGAACCAATAATTAATCTACTAATGACTAATAAATTGATTACTTGAAATTGATTACAGTTAATGTTGTTTTAAAGAAACACATTAAAAACTGTCAACAACAAGAGAATTATAAAGTCAGCCATCATTATAATCCACATCCGTTGTGATGGGGTTTGCTGTCTGGGGGAGACACTAAATATCATCACCATCATCATCATCATCACCACCACCACTAACATCACCATCATCCTTCAATGTCCTCTTTTCCGTGCTTGCATGGGTCAGATGAAATTTGTTGAGACAGATTTTTCTATGGCTGGATGCCCTTCCTGTCACCAACCCTCACCTGTTTCCAAGCAAGACAAGGGTTGGCCAGACGTGTTTAATTTTTCCCCCACAGAAGACTGAAAGCAAACAGCTTTCTTACTTATAACCATCACATGATGTCAAGACAATGGTACGCACAAACATACACACATACACAGATACATACATACCTGTATACATACATACATACATACATGCATACATACATACATATACAAACATACATACATTTATCTATCTATCTATCTGTGTGTGTGTGTTTGCCTCCAGAGTGAAAAAGTACTGTCCCCAGAACAGGCTGAGGGTCCAATCAGCCATGCCAGTTCATCAATATCCAAACAGCGGCACCTAATTGTCTCATTCTGGAAGAAATCAACCTGGCACATTGGATATTTTTGGACAAATTCCAATATAATTTCTGAGAATCTCTGCAAGAGGAATTGAAGCACTATACATGCACCAAACTTTGGTGAAGACATGGAGACACAGTAACTTTTTAATACAATCAAAATGGACAAGTTAGATGCTGTTTTTTCTCAAAATCTATGGATTCTGTCAGCACAGGCATGGCTGTGTGGGTAAAAAGCTTACTCTGCAACCACCTAGTTTCTGGTTCAGTCCCACTGTGTGGCACCTTGGGCAAGTGTCTTCTACTACAGCCCTTGGCTGACCAATACCCTATGAGTGAAATTGGTAGGCAGAAACTGTGTGGAAGCCTATCATACATATTTATGTTTGTCATACCCACACCATTCAACAACCTGTGTTGGTTTGATTCCATCCATGACCAAAAAGGATATGTATTAGATGTTCGTTAAATATAAATGCTAGGGTCAATTTGTTTGATTAAAAACCTTTTGAGGTGGTGCTCCAGCATGGCCACAGTCCCGTGACTGAAACAAGTAAAATATACTGCCGACAGTCAGTAACTGCAGCATCTTTCAACATAGATCCTTCAGTGAACCAAAGTTCCTCTATCAAATGTTTTCTTCACATTGTTTTCAATTAATCATTCATCATTTTGTAGCTTTGAGATTTCAGTAATGTGACTGTTTTATTTTTAGAATGACATTGTAAGGTAGGTGTGAGAGGCTAAATCTGGCCAGTTTTATAGCTTTAGTTAAGCTATACACAAAAGAAATTGATAGAGACACAGAATGTGTAAGTGAAAGATTTATTTCGTTAGACACATGAGGGCGACAGCAGCCAGTCAACGTCGAAAACCCACTGGAAGTAAACTTTGCTGCAGACCAGCTGCCTAGCTAACCCACAGTGAAGTTCCTGTCTACAGTTTATCCATCATAAATGCTTAGGCGTTGCCCTACAGTTTGAACTTAAAACAGACTGGATATTTGGGTTGGACATTGCTGGTTCAAATGCTAAATGGTTAAGGCACAATGACACAGGAAAGACTCAATGACCTTAGTGTTCTTGCTGTTAAGAGTGAAGTTGCTGGGAGAATTTATTTCAATGGAATAACAAAATCAATTGCTTTAAAAGGGACGTGTTTTGTTTAGTTATGAGAATTTGTAATTCTGCATTATTGAACTTATTAAAGTAATTATTGACGATATGTTTAAACATTCAATAAATTATCCAATTAAACAAGCAGATGTTTGTATTTTCTTTTCTCAAAATCAAAAACTGCTGATTGTTGAAAGTTTTGTCCATGGAGAATTTCACAAAGAAAAATTGTTTTGTTTTGTTTTTTTTATTTGCTCTTGGTCTTAGATGCAGGAATGGCTGTGTGGTTAAGAGGCTCACTGTACAACCACAAGGTTTTTGGTTCAATCCCACTGCACAACACCTTGGACAAGTGTCTTCTGCTATAGTCCTGAGCCAACTAATGCCCTGTGTGTGGATACATGGGAAATGTGTAGAAACCCATCATACCTGTGTGTGTGTGTGCATGCATGTGTGTGTATGTGTGTGTGTGTGTGTTTGTGTTTGTCCCCTCTGTCACTTAACAACAAGTGTTGGTTTGTTTACATCCCTGTGACTTATCAGTTCAGCAAAACTGACAATTGTCAGTAACAGGAAGAGCAGCCAGTCATAGAAAACCTCCATTAATGAATTCTGTCCAATCAGAATTGCCAGCAAGCATTAAAATGATGATGGTGATGATGATAGACTTTTCAAGTAATTTTACATTTCCTCATTAAAGAAACTGCGATTCACCAAGAAATATTTCTAATTAATATCTTTCAAGAAAAACCAAGAAAAATACCCAGAAATCTTCGGCTCAACTTCAATAGTAATTCTTTATTAAATCTGCAAAATGGTATATTTTTAGAATGTCTACAGAAGAATCTAGTATTACTATTATAATTTATTCTTCATCAATTCTGTTGTTTATTAACAAAAATAAATATGTTAGTTTATTATTTCCGATATTAATTTTTTGTCTACATATTTAAAATTTAAAATTTTCTGTTTTGCTTTAATTTGATCAACATCCATTAATCATTAATGATTTTGATGAGTCATCAATCACCACCGAGCAGCAAAGACACAAGCGAAGACTTTATAAACTGAAGAGAGGTTAAATTAAGTACAAAGTTTGGTTGTTTTGATTGCACTTAATTTAGGTTAAAACTTTAATTGAAAACTTTAATAACGATATTATTAATGAAATACTGGGAATTAGATGGCAATAACTTATAACAATAAAATACTGAATTATTTAACACAAAAAAGAAAATCAAATTCATTGTCTTGATACAAAGTTTAGCCCAGAGGTAGCACGCTGGCAAGCATCATGAGGAGGAGGGAAAATCTTTATTACTAGCCTTAATATGTCACTAAAGATTGAATCTTTGGATCTGCTGGAGTCACATTCCTGGAAGTAATTGTTTCATTCTCTCCAATTCTTTCTTTCAATGACTATTTTTCTGACCTCCTCCAAGTTGTAAAATGCTTTTGTCTGAAGACTATCATTCTCATCCATATTTTAAATCACTTAAAAGAGACCAGTTTTTTTTTTCTATCTGAAGAAAGCGACTAAGCCTTATGCGTTATAAACTGATTGAGTAAAACATATGAGGCAGACTTAATGACAACCCTTACTTTCAAGGCTCTCATTTATTATTCCATTCTGATTCCGATAAATATAACAGTAAATGGATTATGAATATGTGTTGGCCAAGAATCGTTAAGCCCTGATACTAATACGATCTTGCTCTTTTTGTTTTTTTTTTTGTTTTAGTTAATTTATTCTGCTACTTCATCATCACTGATGTGTTTATGTTTGTGAATTGATGTAATGGGAATAAATGTGCACCTTACACTGCTGATGACGGTCTTGCTAGAATTCCAGGATTCTAAATAGAAACACCATAACCTGCCAGAAAGCATTCACTCTGCTGCTGTTCTGCTGTTTCAGCAGAACTGACACTTCTTCAAAATAACATTAGCGCATCTCCAGACTCTCCTGATGGAGATATTCCTTTAAGAGATCCTGATATCAATCTAATTTAGTTCAAAGCTGAAAATCGCACACACACACACAGATACATACACACACACATATATACCTATATACGTACATATACATACATATATACATATATATACATATGTGTATACAGACACACACACATTTGTACATACATATATCATCATCATTATCATTTAACCTCCACCTTCCATGCTGACATAGATACACACACACACACACACACACACACACATATGTAAGTACATATATATATATATTATATAAACATATATATA
>NC_142945.1:55126367-55138867 GCF_046866305.1 Octopus bimaculoides
ATACACGTATGCATACACACGTGCACATACATGCACACGTACTTATTGTAGTGCAGAGATGTCTCCCTGCAGCCATTGACCCCATAAAGGGATCAGCAGAATCTGATCCTCCGCAAGATTTATACTCTTTTTCCTCGGCCATGTTAAGAACTTTGTTTTTCCTTCTTCATCTTCTTTTTATTGTTTTGTAAATTCAAATGTGTATATGTGTGTGTATATATACATAAGACTTTATGCACACCTGCATACACACATATATACATATACATTATGTATATATATATATGTATGTTTGTATGTATGTATGTATGTATATATGTATATATGTATGTACAAATGAACATGTGTATGTGTATATTTTATTTATGGATGTGTGTATGTATTTGTGTATGTATTTGTGTGTGTCTGTGTGTCTGTGTGTCTGTCTATTGTATATCCATTTGCAGCTCCCTTCACCATTCTCTGACAACCACACCTTTCGGTTATTGGTTGTGGGTGGGAGTATAAACACAATTCTGTTCTCAAGAGATTGAAACTTGAGGAATTGACGAAGTTAAGAGATTTCTCTTGCAGTTTACAGCCATCTGCCGAGTTGGTGGTGGCAGCAGGCAGCAAATGAATTCTCACTGCTTCTCCAGATGAATGTTTCAACAGATTCCAGTTTTACCATTTCTGTTGAATGTAAAGACCGACCATTCTAGGTGAGAAATATCTAAACAAAACTATCTTTGGAATATCTTGACTCTTTGAGAATTGATGAAGAAAATAGTGAAGTGCTTTTCTTTCAATTTGTGCTGAAGTTGTCTGGGAATGGAAAGAGACGGAAAGAGGCAGGTAAAAGATGAAACAATCAAAGTTGATTAGAGATAAAGAAATGGGAAGGGGTGGTCAGGTGTGGTTGTCTGGTTACTATAGAACTGACAGGCCTGTCTGTGATGTTGAGATATTCATGTCACCACCACGTGACTCTGGGTTCAATTCCACAGTGCAATGCTTTCAGCAACTATCTCTCCCTTCCTCTCATTCATCTTTCTCTCTCTCTCACTCTCTGTCTGTCTGTTTCTCATTCTCTCTTACTTTCTCTCTCTCTCTCTCTCTCTCTCTCTCTCTCTCTCTCTCTCTCTCTCTTTCTTCATGTACCATGCCTACAAGCATCAGTAATCATGGATCTCCATGACAAAGTCTGAATATTCATGAGTTTCCTTGGCAAAGAGACAGAAATAGTTTCTCCGTTTCCATCTGCTAGTTTCTTTACAAGTTACTCTGATAGTTTCCTTCTCTCTCAAACAAACCCTTGAGGTACAGGGTCCATTTAACCCGTAAGAAGAGGGACTGGTTCACACAATACCAGAGCATGTCTAATCACTGGTGGGATTGTAGTCCCTTACAAGGTGTTCAGGGTTAAATTTGACAGTTTGTATGAAAGGGAAAAGAAAAACCAATAACTCCATCCAAAAATAAAGAATTCTAAAACATGAAAAAATATCCACAAGATTTATGGCTGGGAGGTAACAGTTTCCTCAAAGTAGTATCGGTCCTCAGCTTCTACTCCAGAACCTGGTGCATGCCTTCCTGATTGTGTCCCGGGAAAGGTCTTTGAACATCTTGATCCTTGTGACCAGCTTGGCCTTGGTGTCGAAGGCAGAGCAGTTGTTGTCTTTCTCAGCCATGCTTCACACATAGTAATCCATGGGATTACAATCAGAGGAATTAGGAAGTCTGGTGATGTCTTAAAACTGGTGATGTCTTAAAACTGCAGAAAAATGGATAGATGTGATTGATAAAAAGACAAATGAAAACAGGAAAGGTTGCCATAATGCAAGAGATACAGTTTTACTAAGTTCTTGTATGGTTTTGCAATGTATGAAAGGAAAAGTATTGAATCATTTTGTTGTAAAATAGTCTGATAAAAGATCTATAATCAGGAAACGTGAAGATGTTAAAACAATCATTTAACCAAAACAATGTTCGTCTTTACTATATCTAAAACAAAGAATATAGAATTGGTCTGCCATAAATCTCTTGATAAAGCATAAATATAACCAGGAAATGTTAGCATGTCACAAGAGCAATCCATTAACAAGTTATTCTTTGACTATACAAGGCTTAAAAAAAAAGTATGGAATCGGTCTGTTGTGAATATTTAGATAAAAGATAAATAAGCAGAAAATGTGAGTCTGTTGTTGGAAGAATTGTTTAACTAAGTCAATGTATGACATTACGATGCATAAAACGAAGAATATAGATTCTTCACTTTCCTCTAAATATCTTGAAAGATAAACTAAAACTAGAAAATGTTAGCATGTCACAAGAGCAATCCGTTATCAAGCCATTGTACATACATTTACCTTTTTGCTTGTTCCAGCCTTTGGACTGTGGCCATGCTGAAGCACCACCTTGATAGGTTTAGTCAAACATATTGACCCCAGAGCTTATTAACATATATATATATATATACTTACACACATATATACATATATATGTGTGTGTGTCTTTGTGTTTATCCTCCAGCACTTGACAAATGGTATTTGTTTCTTTACATTCCCATAACTTAGTGGTTCATCAATAGAGTCCAATAGAATATGTACTAGACTTTAAGAAATAAGTTCTGGGGTTGATTTGTTCAAGTGAATCTTTTTGAGGCAGTGCCCCAGCATGGCCACAAGCTATTCACTGACAGAATTAAAAAGAGAAAAGAAAAACCGTTTTTAAGAGAAATCATTTTAGCAAATCACTTTACAGCTTTTACAACGTTTACAAAAGAGAGAACAGATTCGTTTTGTTGGATAAAAAGAAGATTAAAACAAGCAGGAAAGGTTACTGTGTTACAAGAACAAGCATTTTGCCAGCTCAATGTACGAGGATACATGGCATAAAAAGAAGCATGAAGAATCATTAATTCCTGTAAATGTCTTGACGAAAGATAAATGTAAGGAGGAAAGGTTAGCATGTCACAGGAGCCAGCGTTTAACCAAGTCAACGTACGATAAGCTATAAAAACAAGAAATACAGATTGGTTTATGCGTGAGAGTCTTGATGAAAGATAAATAGAAGCAGGAAAGGTTTTTGAAGATAGGAAGAAGGTTGGATTTAAAGAAATTTGAAACAAATATAACTGATGTTTTTGAGACAGAGAAATATTCCAGTTGGAGATAGTTCAAATTTAAAAAAAAAATTTTCCTGTCTTTTCCAATAAAATAATTCCTTTTAAGAATTTCTTTCTGATCTTAATGATATTTTATTCCACCTCTTTCTTTATCAGTTTCGTCAAAATAATAATAATCATCATCATCATCATTATCATTGGCGTCGTCAGCATTGTTATCATCATCATCACTGTCATTACCACCTGCACCATTACTACTCTCACCACTACCATCAAAATACACACCCACCATTCTCCTCTTCCTTCTCATCATATATATATATATATATATATATATATATATATATATATATATGTATATATATATATTCATAGATATTCTTTTATTCTTTTACTTGTTTCAATCATTTGACTGTGGCCATGCTGGAGCACCGCCTTTAATTGAGCAAATCAGCCCCAGAACTTATTCTTTGTAAGCCTAGTACTTATTCTATTGGTCCCTTTTGCAGAACTGCTAAGTTACGGAGACGTAAACACACTAGCATCAGTTGTCAAGCGATGGTGGGGGAGACAAACACAGACACACACATATATATGACAGGCTTCTTTCAGTTTCCGTCTACCAAATCCATTCACAAGGCTTTGGTTGGCCTGAGACTATAGTAGAAGACACTTGCCCAAGGTGCCATGCAGTAGGACTGAATCCGGAACCATGTGGTTGGGAAGTAGGCTTCTTATCACTCAACCATGCCTGTGCCTCATCATCATCATCATCATCATCATTTAACATCCGTTTACCCTGCTGGCATGGGTTGGACAATTTGACAGGGAGCTGGTCAGCTGGAGAGATGCCCAGGCTCCATGTCTGTTTTGGCCATGGTTTCTGCCGTTGGACGCCCTTCCTAACATGCCAACCACTTCATAGAGTGTACTGGGTGCTTTTACATGGCACTGGCACATGCTCTTTTACATGGCGCCAGCACCTGCAAGCCCTGAAGAGAAGGACATCTCAGCCAAGAGAGAGGACCTGCCTGTATGTATGGACAGCCACAGTTTTACTGAGCTTGATGTGTCTTCTCCTGCACAGCAAACCACCAGAAGTCTCAGTTCCTTGTCATTTCTTTTGTGAGGCTCAATGTCTGAAGATCCTTTCGCACTATTTCTTACATCTTCCTGGGTCTACTCCTTCTACACATTAGAGATCAGCACTTCTTCACACAGCTGCCCTCATCCATATGCACCACATGACCATGCAAGTAGAGTCTTTCTTCTTACATGCAATATCTGATGCCTCTTATACTCAATTTCAAGAAACGAACAACATTGCTTGTATGATGATGATGCTCATTTACAATCATCACATGATGACAATACAAGCACACACGCACACACAAATTTCAATTTAGAGAAAACAGGAATCCAAGAGTCTGGTGTTGGTCTGCATCAGACAAAATTGTATTATTTCTTGGTATAAAACTAAAATCATTTGATAGAATCATTGTGAGAGGAAATTTGCAATGTTTCAGAGAATATCTTCAGCCAAGACAGAGATATGTTGTCTCCGTGACAGATTGGAACAAAATGAATCAGAATTTATCTCTGATTATTTAAAATTACTTATTTAGAAAATTTATGTTTGGTAATACTAACCTTTGTCAGTCTGTACTAATGACAGATATTAAGCAAATTTAATTGTCTGAGTGATTTTGTTTCTTTCAAATTTATTGTTTTGCATAGCCATTGTATTAATCGTCTGTGTTGATTGGCCAGAATAAGCAGGCGACTCGTTGCATATTATATACAACAACAATATCTACAACAATAATATATACAATATATATATATATATATATATATATATATATACACACATGTGTGACTGTATGGTAAAAAGTTTGCTTCTCAACCACATGGTTCTGGGTTCAGTCCCACTGCCTAGCACTCTGGGCAAATGTCTTCTGCTATAGCCTCAGGTTGACCAAAGCCTTGTGAGTGGATTTGGTCGATGGAAACTGAAAGAAGCCCATTGTGTGTATGTGTGTGTGTGTATATATATATATATATATATATATATATATATATATATATATATAAGAGAGAGCTTTTCCTTCTTTTTCCTTTTTGCCTGTTCTTTTCCTAGCTTGCAATTTACTTGGCCACCTCACATGTGCCAGAGGCATGAAGAATCCAACACACACTGTAAAATGGTTGGCATTAGGAAGGGCATCTACTCATAGAAAACACATCAGAGCGGACATCAGTGCTTGGAGCTTGCAGCTCACCAAATTCTGTGAAATTGGTTCAGGATGAAACAATAGACGTTAAATGATGATGATGATGATGATGTTGGGCTTCTTTTAGTTTCCTTCTACCAAATTCTACTCACAAAGCCTTGGTCAGCTTGATGTCTAGAGTAGAAGACACTTGGCCAAGGTAATACACAATGGGATTGGTCTCTAAACTAAATGGCTGCAAAGTGAGCCTCTTAGCCACACAGCCATCTCTGTGCTATCGTAGAATCATTTTAAAGAATATTTTCAAAGATTTTCATTTCACAGTTTAACATCTCTAATTTCAAAGCAATTCCTTTCTAACAAACCCTCTGACATTGTTCTTACTTCTTCAAGTCACGTCTCTGATTTACCGTTTCCTACTTTGTTAATTCAAGCCATTCCTTGCTAGATCCATCCACATCATTCTTTAGTCTCATTGCCATTCCGTTTGTAACATACATGACACATGCAGCAGTTTATGGCCGACTTTTTCATATATAAGAGGGAAACTGTCTTGACATCGATTACAAAGGAAGATTAAATTTAAGATTTAGTACACTGCACCCCCTTTCTCTCTCTCTCTCTCTCTCTCTCTCTCCTTCTTTCTGTTGCCATTCTTTTCCCTTTGAAAAGGCCTAGCAGAGATTTTTAAGCAGCAATGAGTACAACCTGCTAAGGAGAATTTAAAACCAAAATCCTCCTTTAAATGTCAGAAAGGTCAACAACTTCTCCTGTTTGAATTCAGAAATAGGCACTGCACGTGCACATGCATCGCAAACCTCGGAACAAAGCGTTCTCTCACTCACCCCCACCGACACCTCTTTAAAATATTCCTGCATCAGAACATTGATATATGTATCTACACGCTTGCACACACACACACGCACACACACACACTCATGTACACATACGCATACCCACAAACGCACACACAGATATGTACATGCACGCATGTACCCCCACCCCCACCCCCACACATGCTTAGCCACATACACATGTATACACACACACACATGCAGCACATGTGCATGCACACATATACACACACACTAATGTACACACACACACACACACAAATATTTCCAGCAGTAGAAAAGTGTACATTTTTAGTGGAACAAAAAGAGAATGTAAGTGGGAGTGGTGGAGTGGTGGGGAGTTGGGGGATGTTGGGGGGGGGGGGGGTCGGAATTAAATAAGGAAGCTGGTGGCAGTGAAGGTGGTGGGGGTGGAGGCGGTTGTAGCAGTTTTGATGGTACTGGTGGTGTGGTCTGGTAGAGGTGGTGGTGGTGGTGGTCAGGGGTTAGTAGTTCATGTGGTGATGGGGAAGGGGGGTAGGTAGTGAGTGTGTTTGGTGTAGCAGCGGCAGCAGCGGCAGCAGCGGCAGCATATTGTATTAGTAGCAACACTAAACACAACAGAAGCAGCAGCAGTTGCAGCACCAACAGAAAACAACGGCAGCAGCAGCAGCAGCAACCACAACAACAGGATCATCATCAGCAGCAGCAGCAGCGGTAGTAGTAGTAGTAGTAGCAGCAGCAGCAGCTACAGTAGTAGTAGTGGTAGTAGTAGTAGTAGTAGTAGTAGTAGTAGTAGTAGTAGTAGTAGTAGTAGCAGCAGCAGCAGCTACAGTAGTAGTAGTGGTAGTAGTAGTAGTAGTAGTAGTAGTAGCAGTAGCAGTAGTAGTTGTTATGAGGCCCTGATTGAGCCTGATTGACTGTGGTTGAGGAGCTTGCTTGCCAATGGATATGTGTGTGTGTGTATGTGTGTTTCTAGAAAGAGAGAGAGAGAGAGATACATACATGCATACATGCATACATACATATATATATATATATATATATATATATATATATATATGTGTGTGTATATACAGGGTGGCCCAAAAGTACCTTTACAATTATTCATCTATGTCTTTCGCATTCATATATTAACAGTTTAGAGTTTAATTATAAAAAAATATGAAACCATTATTCTATGCTAATTTAGCTAATTATAAGATAGAAATTTAAATGTAATAAAATGTTTTAAAAGAAATTCAAAGTGCCTACTTGATAACTATAAACCTACTTTTGGGCCGCCACCCCCAACTCTCTCACGTTATATATATATATATACTACTACTACTGGTATTATGTGGTTGTTATAAATGAAGGTTATCCATTTCATGGCCTGGCCTTGGGGAAATATTATGTTGCTTGGAGAAAAGGTGAGGACAGGTGACAGGAAGAGCATCCAACCATAGAAAAATCTGCCTCAACAAGATCGTAGGCCAGGTGGGACATTGTATACATGAGAAAGGCTGCTTCATTTCTTGTGTCTCCAGTCTTCTTGGCCGAAAATAAATGCAAACCAGATGCTAGTGTTAGCCTTTTCCCTTCTGGTTACGACATCCTGGATTCTCTCCTGAAACAAGGGCAAGAAGGCCCATTGGGGTATCTAAGTTTATTCGTCACTTTCAAAGACGCTGGAAACAGTTAGACAAAGCAGGGTACAAAGATGTCAAATCATATTCACTTGTGACTGGTGGCTGTAGTAGCAGTGGCAGCAGCAGCAGCAGCAGCAGCAGTAGCAGTAGTAGTAGTAGTAGTGGTGGTGGTGGTGGTCTACTGAAAGTTTAAATGGTGTTTGAAACTTATAAATAAACTTTAATCTAGAGATTAAATTTATTGTGTCCCTGTTTATATTTTTACATGCATAAAATTTGTCTCGTTATGAAATCTGCAGCAATTAAAACTTCTTATAAAAAATTTTTTGTCAAATCTCTGCAGAATATAATTTGTGAACTGGTTTTAATTTTCAGTTTCAATGACTTTAATTACTTTGTTAACGTTCAGTTCCATGTGACTTTTGTCGCAATCATTTCAATTACAAATACATAAATGTTTTTATTTCTCATCCCTCAACTTAGTATTATCTTCCATCTTTTACTAGTCTCAACTCAAGAACTGTGGCCATGATGGGGCACTAGCATTTAATATCATTTTGTTAGTTTTTTTGTTTACTATTTGGTTTGCAAGATTCTTGATGTGAACTCATGTATTGAAACAGATTCTGTTATATCTTTGGAAGGGTCATTATGCCAATAATAGTAAGCACACACACTGGTTCTAGTTGAATTCTTTATTATTTATTAGTCAATTAATTATCCATTTGGCTAGTTAACTAATCAGTTGCTTGGTTAACAGTTCAGTCAAATAATTGGCTAAGTTTGTCTAAGTTCTTTATTTTGCCATTTTTGACCTGTTTCAGATCTGCCAATCTCTCTCTCCTAATTTACAGGTTCATCATAATGTGATGCAATAAGATAAAAAGGAGAGAAGCAGAAACAACAGCTCCCAGTCAAGAAGAGAAGAGAAAATTCATCCATGGCTTACACTCCGCAGGGAGCAAAAGGATTAAGGAAGTGAAGTGATCCGCCACAAGCATCCACCTGGTACCAAGCTTTTGCCTATAGATCATGAAATATCTCTTGGCATCAGTGTGCCATATGTTGGACGATACGCTTCACAGATTGGTTAAACTAAGTTGAAGGCTTCAGACAGGTCTTAACTCTCGGTGAAATTCTTGAAGTGCTGGCCACCCAACACCTGTGAAGATTGGATTTTTGTTGAACCTGAGAGAGGCAACCCCATCCTCAGTGGTCAAGTTCCAATGGACAGAAAAGCAAAATCCAGTAATGCCACCATGGGGCATGTGGACCTCACAGCAGAGTGAGTCATAGAAATCACTTGGGTCATCATCCCACTACAAGGGATCAAACATTTTAAAGATGAATTCATTCAGAATATCTTTTATCTTTTACTAGTTTCAGTCATTGGACTGTGGCCATGCTGGGGCACCACCTTGAAGGGCTTTAGAACAACAAATCGATGCTAGTATGTTTCTTTTTAAAGTCTTCTACTTGTTATCTGTCTCTTTTCCTGAAGCACAAAAGCACAGGGATGTAAACAAACCAGTACCAGTTGTCACACACACACACACACACACACACACACACACACATACATACACACATACACACACACATACATATACACAGAGTTTCTGTCTGCCAAATTCTCTCACAAGGATTTGGTGGTCCTGGGATTATTGAAGAAGACACTTGCCTACTCAAGGTGCCACACAGTGGGACTGAACCTGAAATCACACGGTTGCAAAGCAAGCTTCTTAACCACACAGTTTTGCCCGCAAATATGTCTAATATTTTTGCAAAGTAATTTCGTCATCACAACTATCAACTTACAAAAAAAAAGAAATAAATAAACAGCACAAAGTTTGACAATTGGATGCTAATAATTCCACATGCGTTTGGATTCTTCTTCATCAGAGTTGATCTTATCAACATCACATGATCTTTTGACAAGTTGTAAACAACTTCCAGTCTTTGTCTCACGGGGATTTATAATTAAAAAACACAAGTCTTCATTTCTCTTTGAATCTTAAATTCTTCATTTACAGAATCCTTTTTGTTTATCTTTTGACAAAATATTTTTTCTTTCTTAATATCTTTGTTCTCTGTAATAACTGTTACATCATCTTCTTCCAATTATTATTTTATCTTTCATCTTTTATTTGTTGCCATTATTAGGCTGCACCCATGCAGCGGCACCAATTGGGTTGTTTTGTTGACCAAATCATCCACAGGACTGAACCCAAAACCCTGAGTTTGGGAAGTAAACATTTATCCATGCAGCCTAACCTTCCATACACGATTTTTGTCTTAAAAAACATCAAAATTTTTTTTTAAAAGCCTTTTTCCATCAAAATCCCATGTTACTTTATGTTCCAGACACCAGTTTAATCATAACAAAGTTGTTTTACTAAATTATTCATTAATTTCAACATTTTTTCAACGCAAAACTGAGAATTTCAACAGAAATATTGCAACAAAAGGGTTAATCGAAATCTCTTTGGTAGAACACAGTTATAAATAATCACTCATTTGCACATAATCTAAAAACCATTCATGGAGAATTCACTGGAAGAAACTTACAGACATTATAATTCCCCACCAAGAATTTCTATAAGTCTCAAGGTCATGTCCATATTTAGACACATTTAAACTGAATAAATTTGTCTTAATCTTATTTATTCAATTATTCATTATTACTTTTTATTATTATTATTATTATTATTATCATCATCATCATTATCATTATTGTTATTAATTTTTCCTCATCTCCTTCAGTTTGCCCCAATAAATTTTCATATGTAGAGGCTTTTGTTTTGCTGCCATTTCAGAATGGAATTAGAATAATTGGTCATTTGTGTCGTAGATGAAACAACTGGTTCACTTAAGAAGTCAACCATCAAGTTGGACTGTCTAGACAATTATCTCAATCGAAAACGATAAGCAGGTCAATATCGGTTAGTCTCAAGAACCAATCACTATTTAATGCAGCTATGTCAAGAGATAGACACTATTTTCTTTTATCTTCCAATGTTCATACCATATACAGTTTTTTCCCCTTTATGTTAAACCATGTTGTCATTGCTACTACTATCATTATTATTGTTATTAATTTTTTCCTTTTTTCAATTTATGACTTTCTGGTCTTGTCTCTCTGTTTCTCATATTAGTCATGTTGATCCCTGCAGGACAATTTTCTTTCTTTGCTTTTTTTTTGTTAATTTTCCTTTTTGTGTTGTTTCTTTTTTTTCTTCTTCTTCTTCTTCTAATGTTCAATATTTGTTTGTTACATATTGGTTTCAATAATAATCTTCAATAATTGGTATTGATCTCACAGTGGAATCTCTCTACCTAGCAAGTGTATTTCATTCCATTTTATTTTTATTTTCTTTATCTCATTGTTCTTGTCGCCATCATCATCATCATCGGCATTGTTGATACCACCACCATCACTGCCACCCCTGCCACCACTGCTGCTGCTGCTACTAACTACTACTACTACTACTACTACTACTACTACTACTACTACTACTACTACTTCAGTCCTTAGTTCTGATCTTGTATCTTGTTTACTTATTAACAGTTATTATTACTATTATTATCATTATTATCATCATCATTATTATTATGACAACCATTTGTGTTGGCAATATTCTGGATTCTCGCTATCTTTACTGTTTCTTTACCAAATTTACTCTTCACCGTATTTTCTGATGCCACAACAGCTTTTCATTTGCCTTTTCTCTTTCTCTTTTTCCTTTCCTTTTCTCTTTTTCTTTCTCCTTTTTTTTTCTTTCACATTGGGATTTGTTTGTTCTTTGTTTGTTTGGTTACTTTATTGACATCTGCACACTTTCTGCACTCATTTCCTTTGAACTTAACCGTATAATTTTGAGAAAATGTTATTACTCAGTTTATGGGGTGGTTCAGAAAAACAACAATAATAATTATATTAACAAAAAGAACCACAGTTAGTCTTTCCCAAGATTGCTCAGATAATCAAAAGGAATATTTTACCATTTTTGTTTGTGCTGTTTTCTTTGTTGTTGTTGTTTAACCACAAGTCAGAGCTGATTAAATAGACACAGGATCAAAGAATTCTCGTCATACATCACAAAGCAATTTATTTACTTCCTTTCTTAAGTCTTTGACTCTTGATAAAGTCATTCCTTTCTTAGGTCTTTGACTCCTAATGGAGTCATTCCTTTCTTAGGTCTTTGACTCCTAATGGAGTCATTCCTTACTTAGGTCTTTGACTCCTGATGGAGTCATTCCTTACTTAGGTCTTCGACTCCTGATGGAGTCATTCTTTACTCAGATCTTTAACTCCGAATGGAATATAATTCATTCATGTTCTGCTCCATTCTTCCCAATTCTGTTTTTTCTGCTTCTCTCCGGTTGGTTCCCTGCTTTCTCAGTTCTGCCTCAATACTCCACTTCCAACTATTATTAGGGCATTCTCTCTTCCATCTCCCTTTTGTGGGTTCCTGGTCAAGGCAGGACATGTGTAATCCAGGATGTATGGCCATTCCATCCCCACTTGCATTCCAGCATTTGGTCTTCCATTAGCACCAGCCCTTCGCCTTCTGCCACAACTCTTTTGCAATGTTGGCTTTTCTCCTGATGGCCTTGTGGCTTCTTTTGGATTGCCAATATCATATTTCTCTGAAGGAAAGTCATTCTCTTCAGGTCTTGTAGAATTTTGTCATCA